>NW_024870462.1:376329-383473 GCF_013358625.1 Macadamia integrifolia | reverse complement strand
GGCATGTAGTGCATATGATGTGTTGTGATGTGTGGACTGCTGTGTGGTCCATCTTTCTACTTACTGAGCTAGTGAGCTCATCCCACGTGTACACCCCTTTTTAGATGATTTTACAAGTCATACATCTGAGGAGCAGGGGGTGGGTCCCACAGTCGAGTTTCCTGAAGAGGACTGGTGGACCCCTGAGGAGTTTGAGCACGGCGTAGACTGCTCGTGCGAGAGCTATGCTGCGAGACAGCACTTCTGAGGCCGTGCTGAGCTCCACTTCTGAGGCCGAGCTGAGCTCTTCTATATGATGCCGAGCTGGGCACAACCCCTGACGCCGAGCTGAGCTCCAGCCTTGAAACCGAGCCGAGCTGTGTACTCTGATGGTTTTTGATGATTTCCTGTATATACTTGGTATTTGAATCATATTCTTTTTGTGTATATATCATGCCTTCGGGCCCAAATGTATATAATTATTGTATCACCATTCGGGTATCAAGTATATGGGATTTATTCACAGGTAAAACTTAGTCTTCCGCTGATCTGATGAGCTTATGTTAGTGTGCGTATGCTGTGGTGGAATACAGTATCTGATGATCCTGGCAGGTTTGGGTTAACCGGTGTTAACTCGATCACCGCTCCGGTTCAGGGTGAACAGGATGTGACAACAACTCTCGCACGAGCAGTCAATGCCATGCTCTAACTCCCCAGGGGTCCACCAGTCCTCTTTAGGAAACTCGACTGTGGGACCCACCCCATGCTCCTCAGATGTATGACCTGAAAAATCATCTAAAAAAAGGGGGTGTACACGTGGGATGAGCTCACTAGCTCAATAAGTGAAAAGATGGACAACACAGCAGTCCACACATCAAACCATAATCATATGCACTACATGCCATGCTATACATTTTAAATCACATCCACCTAAGCAACATTACTAAGTCTTCGGTTTTAGTGCTACTACAGCCACAGTGCGCGTATACTCTGGGTACGAGTCGCGAACTCCATCCCGACATACGATGTAGTATACGTATATACCTTAATATACGGCTACAATACCTGCTTTATCCGTACATGGCCTTATGGTAGGTGCATGTACACGGCTTGGGCACTCCCGTCTCTTCTGGCACTGGCTCAGACTTGTCGGGCCAACCGGTGTTTAAGGTCACCCTTGCCATCATAGCCCATAAGGAGCCCGCTCTAACTCCCTCTGGTTCGGTTCCTGCATGGTTAAACCGGTTCAACCGCGTAATCAGACCGAGCTTAAGAAGTAGGGTATTACAGCAGCGTTCCAAGTTAGACTCAAAGTCTAAGCAATGTATCTTTCTTGGTTTTAAGAAAGGTGTAAAGGGATTCAAGTTGTGGGATCCAAGTTCACAGAAAGTTGTGGTTAGCAAAGACGTTGTGTTTGATGAGTCTCATATAGTGAAGTCAAATTACAATTTACAAGCAGTTGATGAAAATAAAGAAGGTTCTACTGTGCAGGTGGAGTTAGGTGAGTTAGAAACAACAAGAGAGAATGAGTCATCAAGTGACTTACCAGGACAACAGGAAGCAGTAGAAGTTCCCTATACTGTGGCAAAAGGTAAAGGGAAGCGTACTCACAAAGCACCTATGAGATACGGATTTGAGGACATGGTTGCCTATGCCCTCACTGTAGGTACAGGTGATCCATCTTCCTACCATGATGCTTTGAGTGATGCACAGCATGATAAATGGATGACAACTATGATGGAGGAAATAGAATCTCTACAGAAGAACAAGACTTAGGAGATTGTGGAAAAACCTAAGGGAAGAAAAATCATTGGGTGTAAATGGGTCTTTCGTAAGAAAGAGGCAGCATCTGAGAAGGAGAGTGAAAGGTATAAGGCCAGACTTGTAGCCAAGGGCTATGCACAGAAGGAGGGGATAGACTACAATGAAGTATTTTCTCCGGTGGTGAAACACACTTCGATCAGGGTACTACTTGCTTTAGTGGCCATGTATGATTTCGAGCTTGAATAACTTGATGTGAAAACTGCATTTCTTCATGGTGACTTGGAGGAACAGATTTACATGGAGCAGCTTGAAGGTTTCAAGGTGCAGGGAAAGGAAGACCATGTTTGTCTACTTAAGAGGTCGCTTTATGGCCTTAAGCAATCTCCTAGACAGTGGTACAAGCACTTTGATTCCCACATGATGAAGATTGGCTACACAAGAAGTGAGTATGATAGTTGCGCTTATTATAAAATGTCAAGTGATAATTCCATTATTTTGTTGATGCTTTATGTTGATGACATGCTCATTACTACAAAGAACAAACATGATATAGTTTCTTTGAAGTCTTTGTTGAGTGCTGAATTTGAGATGAAGGATCTTGGTGCCGCTAAGAAGATCCTTGGCATGGAAATCCTTAGAGATAGAAATGCAGGTAAACTTTGGGTAACTCAGAAGAGGTATATTGAAAAGGTGCTAGAGCGTTTCAATATAGAAAAGGCTAAGCCGGTTAGCACTCCGTTAGCTGGCCACTTCAAGTTATCTAAAAAGGAATGCCCTACAACACATGAGGAGGTGGAGCAAATGTCTCAAGTCCCTTATGCTAGCGCAGTTGGGAGTCTCATGTATGCTATGGTTTGTAGCAGGCTGGATTTGTCTCATGCAGTCAGTGTTGTTAGCAGATACATGAGTAATCCAGGGAAGGAGCATTAGAATGCAATTAAGTGGATCTTCAGATATTTGAGCAAGACTAAAGACATAGGTGTTATGTTCAGTGGCAAGGGAAGTTCTACAGAATTGGCAGGCTATGTTGATTCTGACTATGCTGGTGATTTAGACAAGAGGAGGTCAACTACAGGGTATGTGTTTACATTGGCTGGTGGACCTATATCATGGAGGGTGATGCTTCAGTCTACAATTGCATTGTCCACTACAGAGGCAGAGTACATGGCAGCAGTTGAGGCTGCCAAGGAAGAAGTCTGGTTGGCTGGACTGGTTCGTGAGTTGGGTTGGAGCAAGGAGGTACAGTGTTACATTGTGACAGTCAAAGTGTCATACATCATGCAAAGAATCAGGTGTTTCATGCAAGGACAAAGCATATTGATGTGAGATTTCACAAGATCAGGGAGCTTGTGTCAGAAGGCAGTATTCACTTGAGAAAAATTCATACAGATCTCAATCCTACAGATATGTTTACAAAGCCAGTTACTACAGAGAAGTTCGAGTCCTGTTTGGACTTGATTAATATTACTCATTGTTGAAGATGAGGGATGCACCAAACAGGTGCGGGTTTGTACCTCTAATGAGGTACAATGATGAAGACGTCTACAAGTTATCTTTACAGGAGGCTCGACAGAATTCAAGCCAAGGTGGAGATTGTTGGTGTATGATGTCTTGTATTCCGTCGCAGTTTAATCTAAGGAGTACTGGTGCAGCACCTAGACAGGTAGGACGGCGGTCCCGCTAGCTGGTTAGCGGGCCATGGGGGTTGCAAGGGGGGCAGGAGGCCTCCTACATAGCAGGGGGTGTAGGCCCCCGCTCGAATTTTTTATTTGAGGGCAATTGTGTACTTTCTGGATTAGGGTTTTTTCGCTATATATTTGTAGCGAGGATTTCTTTCTTTGTAATGCAAGCAATACTGAGAGGTGTGAGGACGAGCGCTGTAACCCTATTCTCCATTGATAGTGAAGCAGGATCTCATCTCACCGGGGATGTAGGCAACCTTGCCGAACCTCGTAAAATCTGTGTACATTGTTTGTTTTGTTTTTCCATTATCTTCTGCATCGTTTTAGGGTTGCATTTCTATAGGTCTCCACTGCGTCCCAGTCTTGACAAATAAACCAGGAACCGACCTGGTCTGCACTGCCATAATAATCATTTTTGAGTCTCCTTCAATCCATAAGGCTGAAACTCTATTATGGTTGGCGTGCTGAATACTCTCCATCAAACCTCGAAATTCAGCCACATAATTGTTCTAGATTCCAAGGAAATTTTAAACGAACTGATGATATTACTTTTGTGATCCCAAAGAATGCCACCCACTTCTGCTTTGCCTAGATTTCCAATTGAGCATTCATCCACATTCAACGTCATCCATCCTTCTGTAGGTTTACACCAATAAACCTCAAGAATAGTTCCTTTGGGAGTTAGTAAGGCTTGTAATCCGAAAGCTTGGATATCTGTCGATAGCAAAAAAAAAAAAAAAATGCTTGTAATCCAAGCATTTGATAACAAATTAGATCCCCAGTGTTTTTGATAATTCATCTCAAATTCAGTTGCAATTCCTTCATATCACTTTTCACCATATTAACAATATGATTGCTATTCTGCCATCTACCTTCCTACCTTCTTTTGTTTCGTTCCCTCCAATTATTGTTTGCTACGAGGATAAATCCAGCAGACCAAGGTGCTTTAGCTGATATAATTCTTCGCTTCCTTATCCACCATCGCGCAAGCTTTGCAACAGACGTTGGTGATGTCCATCTTAAACCAAAGCACCCATGATGATTTTTTAGTTATTTGGGAGTCCGTGGTACTTAAATATTCATATGTATATAGAATGGTGATTACGGTTTTAGGTAGGAATAATTTCTTAAATCTAATAGATTAAAATAATAATTACAAAACAAGTAGGTACACGTCGGGTACATGTTCCTGAGGCTCGGATGAATATACTTGAATATATCGCAAGGTTAGGTATCGTGTGTTGATATTGGATTGGATACATCGATGGTAACGATCAATATCAACCCTTATATCAGATCCAATATCAGTTGTATCAGACAGTTTTGTTCCCAAATATACGAATTCCCCAAGGTATTATAATCATATAGTTCGTTTAATTGTTGTATCTCTCTCTCTCTCTCTCTCTTTTTATGTTCCACTAAATATTATTCTTTGCTAGTGCTGGTATATGCGTCCAGCTCCTTTTCCCTACCACTGCTATTAAACATGTCCATGGAACAAGAATCTTTTCTTTTGAGAAAACTAACACCAGAAAATAGATGAATGGAGGAAAACCCCCCACTGTACGTATTATAACGTAATAGTATTCCCCCCTTCCTTGAGGGGTAAGTCATTCCAAATGTTTTTCCTTCATGCGTAACTAATACGGATATGAAACTAGTGAGGATTGATTCATAAAAAGTTGAAGCCTCTAATGCGATAAAGGAAGGCCAAGAATGGATGGTGTGTTGGAGTAATGATGCTCCCACCCACACCCTCCCCCACCCCTCCCCCAAAAAAAAAAAATAGAACATTATTCTTTCATTGAAGACGTGGCCCTAGATGAAGTGAATAGAAGAAATGATCCTAGTTATTTGAGGATAGGATGGTTGATGCTCAAGGAGTGGAGCACCTGGTTCCTGCTTAGGGGATAAAAATCGTCTGCAATTCTAATCGTATACAATTCTGTACAATACCCCCTTGAAAGGGTAACACGTAGACAAAGTGGTTTGAACGGCTCAGATTAATCCTATATTGGTCCAACTCCAAACCAGTGAGTTAAAGTTGGATCAATGTAGGATTAATCTGAGCCGTTCAAATCACTTTATCCACGTATCACCATCTGAAGGGGGTATTGCACTGTATTGCACGGATAAGGAATTGCAGACGATTTTTATCCCTGCTTAGGGCTTGACCCAAATACATCAAAGGCTGCAGTCGAACTTGTTTTAGAGTTGTTGCAAGACACAGATCTGTGTGGTATATCTCTTTTAAGAGAGCTCTCTCAACAAAGAATTGTGATTTTAGAAGATAGTTAATGGTGCATTGTTTGGATTTCTCTTCTTGTTTTGAGCCTAGTCATGTGGTGTGATCCTTGCTTTCAGGTTAGACTCAACAAGGATATCAATGGTGAAATTTTTTGTGAGGAAGGAATATTATAACCTATTTCATGTGAAATTACATTATTTGTCTCTTTTTCCAAAAAATAAAAATAAAAATTTATTGAAGGGTAATAAAGTATGTTCCAACTTTGGTTTCAACAAATCACATTCACAATAGCCATGGGGAAATCTTGCGAAGGATTGCAGTGCAGGATGTTAAGAAATCACCGTTCACAATGTATTGTTGGATGCAGATCATGAGCCTCATGTCTCAGACTTCAGAACTGCCAGATTTTTAAATCCTGATTCATCCAACAGCATTTTATTCGCAGGTACACCTGGATATATTGCTGCAGGTAAGTTACAATACATATTGTATTGTAACTTACCTGCAGCAATATATCCAGGTGTACCTGCAAGGAAAGTGCAATTGGATGAATTTTTAAAATCTGGTAGTTTCGAAGTCTCAGACATGAGGCTCATGATCTCCATCCAACAATACAAGACAGACAAAGAATTGGGGACCCCTTTGATGACGTTTAATCGCTTCCACCAGTCCAATTCCTCGGCTTCTGCTTCATTTCCAAGTATGTAACCCAACTTTCCCCTTTCTATACATTCATAAACTAAAAACTTGCTCCACAGATAGGAAGAGGATTTCTGGTTGAGTCACCTTGGTGTGTGGATGATACAAACACGGTGAGGTGGTTTGGTAATGGGGTTTAGAAGGTTGAGTTTCAGGAAGGAGGAACGCAGACAAAGGCGAGGTTGCAGAGATCGATCGGTAGCACCAGAAGGAGCAGGAGACCAGTTTCGTTTCTGCCCCCCCGAAAGAGAGAGACAGAGAGAGAGAGAGGACAGCAGCAGACTGAGAGAGGAGTGCCTTTGGGAACACCACAGCCCCAACCCCCCCTTCTGTCCTCTCTCTCTCTGCCCGAGAGAGAGAGAGAGAGAGAGAGAGAGAGAGAGAGAGTTATGTGAACAAGGAAGAGTTGGAAGAGATTATAAATTTGGGGGTGTGGCGTTCCAAAGACACTGAACCCCAGAGGCACTCTTCTCTCACGGGCTGCTTCAGTCCTCTCTCTCTCTCTCTCTCTCTCATTCATTCATTTGAGTCGAGGGGACTATGGGGTCAGATATTTTTATGTGGTTCTCTATTCACCATATAATCGTGATGGGATGAAAATCGTCTGCAATTCCAATCTCGTATAATTTCGTGAAATACCTCCTTTAGGGGGTGACACGTGTATTGATACCAATGCAATGGTCCAGATTTGGTATAATGGTCCATGTTAAAACAATTTAATCTTTATCAAAAAAAAAAAAAAGTGTTAAGACAAGAATATCTAAACTGTGTT
>NW_024870462.1:368446-376295 GCF_013358625.1 Macadamia integrifolia | reverse complement strand
GTTTATCAGAAAAAAAAAAAAAAAAAAAAAAAGGAAGGAATTCAATGAGGTTGTGGTAATGGTGGTAAATGATAATGGGCTGATGTATGCATCCTCATTTTGGGTTAAAATGGGAAGGACCGAACCCTTGGTTTGATCTTTCTTCTAGGTTGTGTATAGAAAAGAAAAGAAAAAAAAAAAATTACAAAAATTAGTTTAAGAAGTTCTCTCGGTTCTTGGCATGTCTTGAACTAAGGCTATGTTTGGTAGTCAAGAAAAGAAAAGAAAAAAAAAAGTACACTTTTTGTACTTTTTTCTTGGTTAAGAGTTTTTCTTTGCACCTGGTATGTCTTCACTCTAGAGAAGATTCCTATTTTTAAATTCAAAATTCTTCTTGGGAATTGTGAATTTTTTTTTTCTACCCCAAAAATTTTCTTGCCAAAAGCACCAGAAAACATGAGAAAATATGAAAATATAATAAGACAAAAATGAATTATTACACAGTGATTTCTTATGTGTCTATCTTTCTCTTAAAATTCAAAATTTTTTGAATTTTTTTCTTTTATTTTCTTATCTTCTCTTGGTAACTAAACATACATACTCTTTTTATTTTCACACCATTTCTTCTCTTTTCTTCTCTTTTCTTTTCTATTCTTTTTTCTTTTCTTTTCTTCTCTTGGCTACCAAACATAGCCTAAGAGAAGATTCAATTTTTTAGTTTCGAAATTCACATTGGAAATTGTGAAGTTTTCTTTTTCTAAAAAAAAAAAATATTGCCAAAAATACAAGAAAACATGAGAAAATGGAAAAAGTTTTCTTTTCTTCTCTTCTAATGGTAATCAAACATACATACTTTTTTTTGTTCTCACCATTTATTTTCTTTTCTTCTCTTCTAATGGTAATCAAACATACATACTTTTTTTTTTTCTCACCATTTTTTTGCTTTTCTTTTCTTTTCTTGGCTACCAAACATAGCCTTAATGCTCCACCTTATCGTTCATTCATCCCACATGACATGGACCCACATAAAAAGGAGAAATGACATTTTCACTAATTTGGAGGGGCATCAAAATAGTAGAGGACATATCAGATTCTATATTAACAAATATGTGTGGAAAAGAACATGCAACCGAAGTTTCTCAGCAAATACAGATGAGAGAGAAACTAGAAAACGAGTGGTGATAACTATTAATACGTATATAGGGGGTGGTGAGAAAGCAAGAAAACAAGAAAATGACTCCAAATAAGGCATAGCGAGAAAAGCGATTGTTCTCTACAGTGAGTGTAGTGGTGCGGTGAGCATCAAATGGTCAAGAGCATTTGGGCATGCACCCTGAATTCGTCTTAGCCATCCAATGCTCACAGCCCGCCGCACTCACTGCAGAGGATGTTTTCACTAGAGAGAAACCCTAGGCCAGGTTGTCCAATGCGTCACTGCCCTTTTAGACTTGCAATTTCTTCATTAACGTCATCACCTTGCGCTTCCTCAAAATTTTAGGTCAGGTTGTTCAATGCGATTGGGATTGTACGGCTGAGATTGGATCTGCCAAAAACATTGAATCATAGGTTTGAGATCGATTTGAAGATTTTTCATGTTGTAGATGACTAAATGGTAATATTATCTTTTTAATTAATTGTCTCTTTAACACTGTTAGCGACTAATTGGATGATTGATAGAATCTTTTAAAGTAGAAGGAAGGAAATGATATTTTTCAAAGTAGCTAGGGGAAATATGATATTATGACTGAATACAGAGGAGGTGAGTAATATTTCTTCATGAAACTATAAGAAGTCCATGATAAGAGTTCAGACGTACATAGAGTAGTGAGCATGGATTTATGTAGGGACAATAACTAAAATGTATTAGATTTTTTTTTTTTTGATAAACAGTTATTACAAAGCAAATAGATAAATGTTCGGTATATGTTCCGTATGTGCATATTCCTGCAACACAGATGAGTATACTTGTATATATCACAAGGTTAGGTGTTATGTATCAATCTGTATCAGTTATATCAGACAGTTTTGCCCTCAAATATACAAATACCATAAGGTATTTTGTCAGTTATACCCCCGTGTTTGTAACTTGATTATTGTGAAATTCAATTCAATTCCAATAGAAAAATAAGGGGATTAAAAAAAAAAAAAAAATGGAAAAGTCACAATAAGTTGCCACTAATAAAATTAATTTTAATTTACTAAAATTGCTGTCTAATCGACTAAGCTAGTGGAATTGTTTATCCGATTGTTAAATGATCTAATATATAATCCACAAGGTATTCTATCAAAAGAAAAAAATATCCATATGGTAGAAATATATGTGTCCATCTCGGATTGACCTGAGAGCATATTTATAAAACTTTTTTTTTTTCTTTTAAACTAATTTGGCACAGAAGAGTCTAACATCATGCATGGTTTATTCTTAAAATTAAAAAGGAAAAAAAAATATATATATATATATATATATATGCATGGTTGAGATGAGTCATAAAACTTGAGGATACCTAATTTATCATTGTTTAGAATATTGGCATGAAAAATAAGATTGTACTGAATCAAAATGGACCAATAGAACACTTTATCGGTTTGATATTGATTTTGATTTTTATGCACCATTAAAAAATCGAAACAAATAGAAAACGAATTTTTGGGTAGAAGACAGACAGAAAATATTGAAGAAAACTCGATAGAATAAATAAGAGCAAATTATGTGATCCTGTCCTGACCCATCCGTGGGTTGCCCAAAATGATTAGAGCAAATTGGGGATTGTGTGGATATACGCATATTCCGAGGTTCGATTCCCCATTTATATATCTACGATGTGCACATAAGCTGGCCCAAAAAAACTATTAGTGTAATTTTTCACCCCTTAATCTTTTCATTACAAAACCTTGAGAACTAACATCTTAATCTTTAACTGTTCTATCTCATCTTCCTACTTAACTTTAATCTATATATATATTTTTTTGATTATCAACAATGAAATTTTATTAACTAAAGAACCCCATTCCATCAAACGGGTATGGTCTTTAACTTAATCTGGATCTTTCTCAGTTCTATCTACTTGGAGGGGTTTTCTTGGTCCCTGGAATATTCTTTGTACCAGATTTGGATAGAAAGAAATCAAACTTGATTTGACAACTGCTGCAGAGGGCTAAGTTTGATTAATAATTAAATGTTAATGACCTTCAAGATTTTTCTGCCTTGCTCCTGTGATGACAAAATCAACAAAAAAAACTTGCAACTATTGGTGAGATCTTCTACACAATCGCAAAAGATTACTGAGCTTTATAGGATTCACCCCATTATTGATTGTTACAAAATTAATATAGATGAATTTTCTCTAGGAATACTGGATATGTTGGAGTATGAAGTATTTTCCGTGATCATATGAGATCTCCATTCCAGTGTTTCTCCTCTTTTGAAGATATTGCCACTAGTTTCTGTCTAAATTTGTTGTTTTCTTTGAAGCTATTAAAATCACAATGATTTTAAAAATGGTGTGGATTGAATTGGAGTTTGATTCTCAAATGATGCTGTGGTGCATTAGGAGGGAATCCAATCCTTGGTGCTTTAAACAAAAATGGTTGTTTTCTAAGAGCTATCTAGACAAGATTACATGGAATATAAATCATAACTTCCGTGAAATAAACTCGGTGGCAGGTAGATTACCTAAGCATGTGACATCAACTAGTACGTCAAATGTTTGGGAGGTTCCTCCTTGATTTTCTCTTGCAGATATCAGCTGGGATGAAAATGAGAAGTCTCGGTTCCGTTTCAACTGAGGATTAGTTTTCTTTTGTTGATTTTCATTCTATTGCTGGCCATGCCAAAGGTGAAATGGAAGACTCAGTCTTACTTTTGGTTTTTATCATATATTTGTTCATTCTATTCAAATAATATTACTTTGTTGACCTTAACAGGAAAAAAAAAAAAAAACTTCTAAGCATGATATGTTTTTTTGTTGACAGGGGCATGTGATTCATTGTAGAAACCCTATATACTTGTTGAATCCAGCTCAGATGTGGTTGAACTGTTGAAGGCCACTGGGAGAGGATCTAGGCTCATTGAATTTTGATTCTGAAGAAAACTTGGAGATATCAATGAATAAAGGAAAGACTACTACTCTGGTCAGATTTAGGTTATTAGACTTTAAACAGGAGTGGGGAATGGGAGAGAATATGTGGGGGCAGCTGATGATTCGCTATAGTAGGGGACAAAGGAGATAGGACATCTATCTTTTACCAATATGGAAGGGCATCAGAATACTAAAGGACATCAAATCCTTCTTAGCTATATTATGAGATATGCAAAATGACTATGCATGTGAAATGAAATTAAAAGCTCCACCACACATTTTAGGGACACAGGAGTCACGGGAGTCGATGAAACCATGTAGTGATCCTCAGCTATTTAAAGAGGGGTTCTATATGAATGTAATTGACTTCATTACAAATAACTTAATTAGTAACCTAATTTTCAATGCCATCACTTTTTTTTTATTTTCTTTTTTTTAAATCTTAGGATTAATTTTGAGGTTAATAAAGTCAATTCAATTTTAGTTTTTGAATCTCTATTTCCTTAAAAAAAAAAATTTTTGAATTGACTGGTTAGGGGTGGTTGCCTGGTTGGGCAAGAGTAGCCTACGAGTCCAGAGGCTGACCAAAGCGACCCTCCCTCTTTCTTCTGATCCTGATCCTACTATCTTTTTGAATACATCAGACAGTCACCAGCCTCTTCTATTGTCTGCTCCCACAATTTTCCTAAACGGTGATAAAGCCAACCTCCTCATCCGGAGATCATTGAATTTGAAGAAGGAAAAGAAAGATGATCAAGAATTAATAATGGACTTTGGACCACAAACTTCTGATTTCATGTGACTTTTTCTTTTTTTTTTCGTTAGAAAATCCAAAATATATATTAAGTATAAAAAAATGGGAAATATAATACAATAGAAAGAATTAAATACAATTAAAAAATAGAAAATGGATCCATGAACACTTTTTCCACCTTTGACATTACCATCAGCAGAAAAAAGACCCCCAAAAACTCAACATAACAAAAGAGAAGAAAAAACTAGCCACAAGAATATGTAAAAATGACGCTTCAGGGCATCCAATTCCAGCTCCATATTAATCAAAAGAGGCCAAATCACGACTGCATTAGAAATATCGAATATCGCAGCTGTGATTTCATGTGACTTCTCTCTTGCTACTTTTCCAGAATTGGGAATTGGGAATTGGGAATTGGGTATGGGTATGAGTGGTCATGTGAAGTGGAACATCGACATTTATGTTCATATGATAGTTTTACCTAACATTAAAAAAAAAAAAAAGGTGAGATACTTGAAAAGTTGCAGGAGTTCGACCACCACGTGGATCCAAAGGATTAGTTAGGCCTAAGGCTTGAATATCCGTCGCTAATAAAAAAAAAAATTGTGAAAAAAAAAAAAATATTTGTGACTGATACAACTCTTAAACCGATATCATAGTTAGGTGGTGATAGTATAATTGAAGATGAAAAACAAGGTAGGAGAGAAGCTTAATAGAAATATCTTGCCTGATTGTGTTTGGTGCCATCATCATGACCCATCATCCTCCTACCAAAACAAAACAAGATCAACACCCATCACCCCTTGTACCAGAAAATAAAATTACAATGTAAGAACCGAACCCATTTATTGATTACTGAATCAACAAACCAGTTGAACTCCGACTGTAAATCCTTCTATCACTTAGAAGACAAGTTCAATTCAGAGAAGTGAAATTTTCAACTGATCAAAGCCTTTCATTTCATTTCATTCTAATAATTATTTTTCAAAACCTGAAGAATTCAGCTTGGCCATTTACACCTTTGAGTGGTAATGAATCCCTTTCATGATTATTTGAGGAATTGATATCAAATATCGATATTAACAGGGCTCCATAGCTTAAGCCTTTCATGGACTCCCTTTCTAGCAACTTTGAAAAATTATGAAAGTGTTTTGGACGGAAAGCAAAAGGTCGTGGCATTTTGGGACCCACCAAAATCACTGTTGCTTGCTATCACCATCAATTGATGAGAGGAATGTTTTTTTTTTGGGTACAGATGTGTCTTCTTTGTTCGATTGTACATTCATCCATTCCATCAAACCAACCATTTTTTTTTTTTTTATGACTCTTTTTCTCTATCTACCCAAGCTTATCCCTTCTAAAGTAATAATCATGGCTCTAAGTAATGGTATTGGATCGAGCGATTTTTATTGGTTTAACAAGTCTTCGATCTTGGGGACAATTCTCAGGGAAAATTTGGGCCGTAAGGGTTAAAATTACACTCCTAAGGAGCATGGTTTTAAAAATCGGGTCCATCAGTATTAATAAAATTGGATCGGTATCAGTCTTGACCAATCTTCAATCCTGGTCTTTCCAATCCTATACATGGATACATTCCAAAGGTAAAAACATAATAAGAAAGTTTATTAAGAAAGGGGTAAGTAAATCTGTACAATAGAATTTGATTCAAACCAATCCAAATCAATTTTAGCTTTGACTGATCTCAAGTTTTAGAACCTTGGGAGCATGGTTTTAGTGTAGTATCGAATGGTTATTGGCCTTCTCAAAAGTTGATATGGGTTGGATCACCCATATTAGATATAAATACCCTTTATTTTTTCTTTTTTACCCCAGCTCTCAATCATTCAATTGATATAATATCGCCCAGATATCAGATCAAAGACATGCCAAATCGATATGAATTGCCCAATAAGGCCAATTCGATATTAATACCTAGAACCATGCTTGCCATGCTTGTTGAAAGGGGTTGAATAAGATGAAACTGAAGAATTTTCATTTTCTTCATGAAACAAAAGAAGAAAAAAATAAATTAATTAGGGTCAAGGACAATAGAAAGCACAGTTGAGTTTCCAGTAGACATCACGCATTACATCTTCAATGCAATCATTCATTGCAATGGACTTGGTCACCAGATTCTTCTTTCTATTTATAGAATTCTAGAGAGAGAAACTAAAAAACGCGTGGTGATAAGTATGAAGGCAAAGCTGTGGGGGCTGAGCTGGTCCTACGTCAGGTGTTGGGAACCATAAGAGAGTTATTCCCTAGTTTGGGGTGTAAGAGAATTTCAGTGGCCGATATGATCTATTCTAGAACGTTGGGTTTTTGCTTCCTTTTCTCAGAACTTTTATGATTATAGAGGCAACGTGGTGTGCTCCTTTTGTTTTGTGGTATAAATTAAATATTGATGGATGCTCCTTAGGTAATCCAGAAAGAGCAGGGGCGGCTGGTGTTGTTAGGGATTCAGAGCGGAGGGTGGCATCCTTATTTGGCTCTTTTCTTGGTGTTGCAACAAACTACGAGGCAGAATTTCAAGGTTTCATTCATGGCATCAAGCATGCTAAACAATTGGGCATTGATCGCATATGGATTGAATCGGACTTGATGGTGGTGACATGTGCGGTTTACTCAAAGGCAATGCCTTGGTATGTCTTACAAGATTGGAGGTTCTTGAGCCCTTATCTTTCAAGTATTCAATGGAAGCTAACACATTGTTATAGGGAGGTTAATCCAATTGCAGATTATCTAGCAAAATCAGTTGCTCGTAGTGGGATTTCAGTTTCCTCTCCTTCATTTCCTCGCAATATTCAGGATGAGCTTCAAATTGATGCTGAAAGTAGGCCTAGATATCGGTTTATTTAGCCCTGTTAGTGGAGTTATGGATCTATCTTCCTACTGATGGCAATGCCGAAAGTGGGAGTGTGATCCGATTTTTTTCTTAAAACCATCCATTTTCTTGTCGTTGTTTCTCATCTCATGTCAGCTTGTATATTCTTTTTTCTCTTTTTCTTAATACAAATGAATTTTTAGCCAAAAAAAA
>NW_024870462.1:350968-368426 GCF_013358625.1 Macadamia integrifolia | reverse complement strand
AAAAAAAAAAAAAAGTATTAATACGAATGTAGGGTCACGAGAAAGGAAGAAAGAGGCCAAGTATGGCATAGAGAGAAGTGTTAATAAATATATAGTGTGGTGAGCATGGTCTTGGGTTAAATCTATTAGATTAAATTAAAAAAGGAAGAAAGAATCCTCTTGGTCTACGTGGGGAACATCCAAACACAGCTCAAATTTTTAGACATTGTGAAAAGATATATTTACCCCTCTGAAAATAGAGGTTGTGTCTAACCTGGATCGGATTAGTGAGTATCAGTCATTTTTGCCTCTGGTTTTTTTTTTTTTTAAGTACATTTTTGTTACTCTTTTACCCCAAAAATGATACAGATAATCGATCCAAATCGATCAATAACCAATACCGATATAATATAGTTGATACTACTAATTCGATACCAATACTTGAAACCATGATCCAAACCGATTTTTAAGACCAAAATAGTCCAGAGGATGATGTTGTCAACTTATCTTCATTTTGTTGCTTCATACTCTTATGAAAACAGACTACACTAGCTCAAGTCTCAACCATCTACTCTTCTTTTCTTTTGTTAGCTCTGGACCCAAAGCAAAAGGTAGGTGATTTCTTATAGGAGAGAGAGTGACCCCCCTCCCTCCCTCCCTCCCTCCCTCCCTCCCTCCCTGTGGGGTGGCCGGAGAAGATCTAAATACATCAAATAATACGTAGATCACTTGGAACGACAAGCTACGTACCCATCCCCAACAACTTATTAGGTCCTTGCAAGCTTTAAGCCGCCAAGAAGGGTGGTCCATAGGTGGTCCAAACTTAGATGACATATATTTGTTATATTGATCCAAGTTCTTTTCTTTCTAATTTTTTGTTGTGCAAACAAATTAGATAATTGACAGGCTGGGGAGTCCAAGTTAGGTTAGAGGCGCATGACAAGTTATTGGGTCTAGTGACTAAAGTCCATATGAGCCCAATACTAGAAAATGTGTTAATATAAACATATATAGGTTCGGGTTCAGAAAATATGTTAATATATTTGTTTCAATGTAAATGCAAAAATTTTATTGAAAAATAAGAAAATTTTACAACTAAACAAATTTATAGTATAAATATTAAATAATTAGAAATTTGGCTACAATTCAGTTTTAGTTCGATTTTTAAGAAAACAAAATAAGTTTCAAGATCATATATATGGATCTTAAAATATCGATATTATATAACTTATTGAAAAATGTGGTTAAATTATTGTTATACGTACATTTTTACTTTTTTTTTTTTTTTTTTCATTTTTTTGCTAACAACGGGTATCTAGGCCTTCGGCCTGATTAGTCCCGCGGGCCCATACTAACCCCACAATTGCACGGACCGAGTTATACCAGGGTTGAATGAGAACCATTCAAATTTCATTGAAAACAGTGAAGAGCACTAAACATTTTTACTTTAGTTAATATGAATTGAAGTGAGTCATAAGAACATTATTTAAATAAATAAGGAAAATTTCTTTCAATCTCTTGATGGTAACTTACATTCTATTTATCTTTACCAAAAAAAAAAAAAAACTTACATTCTATTTGTAACTCCCCTATCAGTCCACCTCTTCTTTGATAGTTAGTTAGCCCCAAGGAAATTTGAACAGTCATGACCTCTAACTCCCCCACCCCCAAAGTGCAATCCTACGTCTTTTTTTGCCTCTATTGTTTTTAAATGGCCAAATTACCCCTCCTATAAAATGGTTCGTCACATGTGAGCTTCCATCATCCTCATTAATTTTTGAGAAAATTTCTTACTTTTTTATACTTACCTTACATTTACTTGGACTTCCACATTTTCACATCCGATTCCCCTAAGAAAATAAACTTCTAACTCTCATTCTCCTCCGATATTTTAAAATATCCAAACTGTCTTTTTCCTTGATTATCATAAAATAATTTCTACTATTTAGTAACAGGGTAATTTAGGTATTTTAAATTATCATGGGAGAAGAAGAAGTAGAATTTTGTTCATTGGAAGAATCAGATATAAAAATTTAAGGGAGTTTGAGTAAATGAAGAAAAGTATTGGGGAGTGATAAAATTCCCCCATTCTAAAAAGCAAAGTCATTTCACAGGAATGACAGATCAAAATAAATGATCTACTGTCACAATGTTGGCATAAACATGACCAATCCTGAGGTTACCTATCAATTCAACATCCAAACATATCCAAATAATAAACTCTTCATGTGGTGGGATATAGATCGGTCCAACCATCCTGTTAGTTTTTATTGATATTTTAGTACTACACAGTTTATCCTTCAATATTATAAAAGACTATTTCACCTTTTCAACCACAAAACCTTGATATACTTGAAGTGACTTCCCATTTCAACCCACCACGTCCTTTTTCTATCTTCTCTGTTTGTCTATCTTCTCCAGCGAAGGATTGAGTTTTATATGAACCGAATGAAACCAAATCAAGAAAAATGAATTAGAATTGAATTCGATTTGAGGTTATAAAAATGTATTTGGTTTCTGATGGTATATGTTGTGTACTCAAGCTCACTGGTGCAAATAGACAACTTGAAAAAGTGATAAATCCCCACCCTTTATCACGGATTCATGGAGAGCTCAATTGATTAATTAATTTAACCATTAAATGACCAGAAAAATTATCGCACCAAAACAGAATTGATGCTCTCTCCGTAACTTGTCCCCATCCAACCAAGACAATCTAATTTGCCCATCTATGCTCGAAAAGAAACTTCTTAGAAGACCAATCAAGGAATTGATCCCATTTTACAGAAGCAAAAGAGTGGAGGAAGAAGACGTGGGTTTTCTCAAAATCCGACCAGGATTGTTAAGCACAATGAATCCTTCTTCGCCATTGCTTGATCTTTACCTAACCTTCACCGGAGATGGTGACTACCTCTTTAACAATACTTAGGTTTCACCATCCTAAATCTTCTCTTTTCAATTTGAGGGAAAAGGATTTTAAGAAACACTAGAGATAAAATAGGTATTTGATTTGTGATTGAATTACAAAAGGCTAAAATCATCTTATACAATTCAAAACTAACGCCACACTAACAACGTCATCTGATAGGGGAGACTTATGTAATTTCTGAAAACACAAAGGAGGGAATGTAAATTACTCTTTTTTTCTAATGATAAATTCTTTTTGTTAGATTATTGGCTTATCTAATTTGCTCTAATTTATTAATATTTCTATCATGAAGTCAATAAAATTGCAAGCTAAATTTTCTTAGGGAAACTTTTTTTCTCGCAGCCAATTTATGGACAGCCTCTCATATTACTTCACTAAATATAGGTTTTACTATAAAAGGAAATATCCGGAGATGTGAAAATATAAGAGTTGCTGTAAAAATGAAGTTGGACAAAGGCATTCAGATAGTTTGTATCACCATAATCTTTTATGTGGTTCCTCTCTCCATATGGGAACCACCTCACCCCATCTGACACCGTCCATACATTGGGAGTGTGGGTTCCACACCCATGGATGGTGTGAAATAGGGGTGGGGTGGTTACCACGTTCAGGGCTTAAATGGCAATTGGCAAGTTTTGTGGGACTTAAATATTGCCCACATGTAAGTCCTGCCCATAGTTATAAAATTCGAATTCGGGAATTATTCAGATGAAGAATTATTTGGATTAATTTGTTTCATTAATTCAACAATTTGGTCAAAATGTTGGTAAAAAATCGGAGATAATAAAATTCGAGTTTGGATTCGGATTCAAGAATTATTCGTTTACAAAAATAAAAAGCGGACAAAAAATTCGGATGCTATTTTTAATATTTGCAATATTTGTTTCATATTATCTATCAATTATCATATGTACATAGCATACAAATGATATAAAAATTAAAATTTTAAATTTCAAAGATAAAAATATTATATTTAACTCTTTTTTTTTTTTTAAATTCATTTCCTATTACTTAAATAATTGAATCAGAGAAAGAGAAGCTAAGAAGAGCGATTGAGCACAAATTTAGCTAGACCCACGTCACCCTTAAAGACTAGAGAGAGAGTAACGACTGTAAGACTTAGGCAAACCAAAATGGGGTGAGAGAATTTTTTTTTTTTTTCTCTGTAGAAGTGTGAGAGATTACCTCAAGAAAGATAAACTTTTTCGGTTTCTGTTAAAAAAAAAAAGAAAAGCAACATTAGGATAATGAATGCATAATAATCACACTGTTTTTTAAAGGCTTATTGACATATTCAATGTAAAAAAAAGAAAAAAGAATTACATCGGATAAATTTTGGTTATAATCCGGATAAAATTCGGTTCGGTCGAATTATTTGTGAATTTTAAATAAGTCTATAAAATTCGAGAATTTTTTATTTGATTCGGATTCGGACCTAATTATTTGTAAAATTCAGTAAAATTCTGTTTGAATAATTCAGAGAATTTAATAACTCCCAAACTTAGGTTTCAAGTTTCACTTCAAATGAAATTAATCTCTAAGCCTCATGGTAAATGTTGGAAAAATATGATCATATTTGTGTAATTGGCAATATAAGGTAAAATATAATATAATAGGAAATTATCTTGTACCACCCCTAATTTAAAATCTTATATGAGATACCACCCTAAATTCCCAAAAAATACTCAGTGTATATCCTGTTTTGAAAAAATAATGACTCTTAAATCCATTTTATTAGCTCACAATTGTCAAGTGATGATGCGTCACTGTTAGTATTTTTTAAATGATAAGTTTACCCTTTACCCTATGATGTAAGAAACCCACCACTCTGAGGCTCCTTTGTAGGAGATTTTATGGACATTTCTAACGTTGTGCTTGTCTGCACTTTCTAAGATTCAAAATTAAAACTTCCATAGGGGAATATGAATACATCGACGTAATCGTTCAAGGGGAATGGGTGGTAATTGATGTTGATTTCCGGTCAGAATTCGAGATCGCTCGATCGACAAAAAATTACAGAGCAATTCTCCAAACTCTCCCCTCAATCTTCATCGGCAAACCTTATCTTCTTCAACAGATTGTCTACATCATATCAGACCCAAGAAAGCAGAGCCTGAAGAAAAAGGGAATGCACTTCCCACCGTGGAGGAAAGCCGAGTAAATGAGAGCAAATTGGCTCTATCCTCACACTAGAACATCAGCTTCACACAATTCAACAACAGAAATTGAATCCGAGACAAAATGCGAGCAGAAGTCGAGTTTAATTGCACGATTGAGATGAGCCATAAAACTTGAGGATACCTAATTTATCATTGTTTAGAAGTGAGGCATAAAAAATGAGATTGTACTGAATCAAAATCGATCAATACAACACTTTATCGGTTTGATATTGGTTTTGATTTTATATGCACCATTAAAAAATTGAAACAAATAGAAAAAAATTTTATGGGCAGAAAACTAATAAAAAAATATTAAAGAAAACTCGATAAAATAGATAAGAGCAAATTACGTGACCCTCCCCTAGACTACGGTGTTGTGTACAAGTAATCCCAGTCCGTTGAGTTAAAACAGCTAAGTGATGCAAAATATTCATAAATGGTCATATTATCCGTGGTTAGTGTAGTTTTTTACCCTTTTTATCTTGTCATTATAAAACCTTAAGAACTAACATCTCTACCTTTCAACGTTCATATCTCATCTTCTTACTGAACATTATCTTCTCCGGCAAACTGCAAGCACCAATCTCTTCCATTTAGAAATCTACGAACTACAAAATCGACGATTTGAGAATTCCAACAACTCCATAAGCTGCTGCACTCGCCAACGACTTCCAAGACACATCTCTTCCAACCATGATGATGTAGAGGCCTCTCGTAGTTAGAAAACTTAATTTGTCCATTTTTGTTATATGATCTAGTAAGGGCTTTCGCCTGTAAATTCAATGGGATGAATTGCATCCCGATGATATTGAATCGGATCAATATCATGAATAAGAATATTTGAGCTATCAAATCGATTCATCGTCGAGAATTGAATATTGAATAGTATAACATAGGAAGATCTTTTATCCATACCGAATCCTGGGATAACAAAATCAATAAAAAAAACTTGCTACTATCTCATTTTTTGTGTCTGGTGAGATCTTCTTCACAATTACATAAGATTACCGAGCTTTATATGATTCACCCATTACTGATTGTTACAAAATTAATATAGATGGATGTTCTCTGGGAATACTAGATATGTTAGAGTATGAGGTATTTTTCGTGATCATATTCCAATATTTTTTGTGATCATATAGGATCTCCATTCCAGTGTTTCTCTTCTTTCGAAGGTATTGCCACTAATTTATGGGCTAAATTTGATGTTTTCTTTGAAGCTATTAAAATCATAATGATTTTAAAAATGGTGTGGATTGAAGTGGAGTTCGATTCTCAAACAGTGGTGTGGTCCATTAGGAGGGAATCGATTCCTTGGTGCTTGAGACAAAAAATGGTTGTTTTCTAAGAGCTATCTAGAGTCTAGACAACATTACATGGAATATAAATCATAGCTTCCGTGAAGTTAACTAGGTGGCAGGTAGATTACCTAAGCATGTGACATCAACAAATAATCAACTATTTGGGAGGTTCCTTCTTGATTTTCTCTTGCAGATATCAGCTGGGATGAAAATGAGAAGTCTCAGTTTTGATTTAACTAAGGATTAGTTTTCTTTTGTCGATTTCCATTCTATTGCTGGCCATGCCAAAAGTGAAATGAAAGACCAAGGGCCCATTTGATAACGCTTCTGCTGTTTCTGTTTCAAGAAACGACAGAAACAAAAATTTTCGTTTCTGGGAACAGAAGCAGAATTTTGGGTGTTTGATAAGAAAACCAACTGAAATACCTCCATCTTTGAAGCTCTTTCGAAGAGGAGCTCCAACAAAGGCGGCTGGACGAGAGGTTTCAGTGGTAACGATAGGAGGTAAAGGTTCTTCTCTTTCTTCGTCATCGGTCTTCGCCATTGCCAATGGTCTCTCCCAGGTAAGAATTGATTCTGCCGTCACTGATAAGCTACACTCCCTCTCTACGGTTTCTCTGAACAACTCGGAATAGAGATTTCTAACCCTAGAAGAATCCCGAGCTGCTCTTGTTGTCCTACTGAACAAGCTCGCTCTATCCAACGTAGTATTTGTGACTTTCTTCCCGATTCGATTGTAGAAACCCTAAATGCTGGATTTAACCCCGAAAGCTTGGACTTTGGTTCTGTATCTGCATTTCTGGATTCCTTGTTTGCATTGAATTCGAGGAAGCCCGAGGAGGTTGGGGTGACAGATAGAGAGTTGGCTGTGTTGGAAAATTCTTCTGCCGCTTTGGTTGGCATTTCTGCGCTTTTGGATCACTCCTCTTCAGTTTTGTCTACTGTTATTGATGCAGGTCGGAGGCGGAGGCAGAGGTGGAGCGCTGTATGCCTTTCTCAAAATCTTTGTTCTACTTCTACAAAATCGTAGGGGTAGGTGATGACGCAGAGAGGGAGCTTTGCTTGGTTTGTGTGAGACTGAGCGCAGACGAACACGATAACAGCAGCGGAGTCGACGAGGAAGATGACAGTGCCTCATCGAAATCTGCGGGAAGAAACCCAAATCGACGACGGCTGACAAGATGGAGAGGAACTCTGTAGACGAGCTAGTCGGAGACGGTGGTGATGGTAGTGATGCCAAACTCCGTCTTCAATATCAATTTTTTGTGCCCCATTTTTGTTTCGAGAAACGAGCGAAACAAGTAAAACTTGTTTCGTCATTCATGTTTCTTGAAGCATAAATTGTTATAAATTTCAATTTATGTTTCAAGAAACAAGTGGAATGGAACACTTTTACCAAACGGCATTTATGCCGTTTCTTTGTTTCTGAGAACAAGAAAACACAGAAACACGCTTCTGGTTACTTTATCAAATGGGCCCTAAGTCTTACTTTTGGCTTTTGTCATATATCCGTTCATTCTATACTAATAATATTACTTTGTTGACCTTAAGAGAAAAAAAATCTTCAAGCATGATATGTTTTTCGTTATCGGGTCATGGGATTCATTCTAGAAACCCAATATATCTGTTGAATCCAGCTCATGCATGATGTGAGATGTGGTAAACTGTTGAAGGGTTCAGCCCAAGGATTTAGGGGATGGTATTGGAATCGATATTTGTCTCTGTCAATATCGATCAAGATAAGATCGGATCAGTGGGTATCGATCTATTTTACTCTTGATTTTTTTTATAAAAATTATTATTTTTTTACTATTTTATCCCTAAAATGATCTGGATAATCGATCCGGATTGATATCAGACGGGTAATGATCTTAACCGATATCAATCTGATACTATCGATACGACCAATCCCAGACTGATACTTGAAACCACGGTTCAGCCTGTTTGGAGAGGATCCAGAGTCCAGACTCATTGAATTTTGATTATGTAGAAAACTTGGAGTTATCCAATGAATAAAGGAAAGACTACTACTCTGGTCGGATTTGCGTTACCAATCTTTATACAACCGTGCAAAATGGGACGAAAGATGTGGGGTAGCTGATTTGATGCCCCCCATATCTTTCACCAATATGGAGGGGCATCATAATGCTAATGGAGACCTAAAATTCTTCCTAAATATACAATGACATATGCAAAATGACTGTGTAGACCAAAATTAAAAGCTCCACCACATATTTCAGGAACACAAGAGTCGATGAAACCATGGGCGCATGCGACCGTATACGATCCTCAGCCCTTTAGATATATAGGGGATCTGACCTAATTACAAATAACTTATTAGTAACCTAATTTTCAGTGCCATTATTTTTTTTTTTTTCATTTTTCTTTTCTTTAGAATTACTTTTGAGGCTAATAAAGTCAATTCAATTTTTTGAATCTTTACATTGTAAATAGAACAAAAAATAAATAAAATAAAATAAAATAGAAGAGAGAGAAGACACAGGTTCATCAATCAAATAAGAAAGTCCCCCTCTCTCTCTCTCTCTATATATATATATATACACACACACAGTTGAACTCCTACTGTAAATCCCCCTATCGCTAATAAGACAATTCGAATTCAGAGAAGTGAAAAATTCAACTGATTGAAGCCTTTCATTTCAATTTCATTCTAATAATTTTTCATAGCCTTTGGAATTCATCTTGGTCAATAGCTTAAGCCCTTCATGGAACTCCTTTCTAGCAACCTTGAAAGATTATAAAAGTGTTTTGGACGGAATGGGACCCACCAAAATCCCTGTGGCTTGCTATGGCCATTAAGTGATGAGAAGAAAGTTTTGGCCTTTTTTTCGGGTAGAGTTGTGTCTTGTCTGTTCGATTGTACATTCACGCATTCCATCAAACCAAACCTTTTTTTTTCCTGTTTTTTCTTAGGTGACTCCTTTTCTCCTGTCAACCCAATCCTATCCCTTCTAAACTAACAATCATGGTTTTAAGTATTGATATCAAATCGAATGATCTATATCGGTTTGACAAGTGTGGATCAAGGGTAAAAATTGTCAAAAATTAATCTTAAAAAAAAAAGAATATTTATATCGGATATGAGCATGGAATCAAGTATTGGTATCGGATTGGCCAGATTGGTATTGGCTAAGACCATTCTTGATCCCGATACCTAATCGATCCTGAGACCGGTATTGGTATCATCTTGGGTATTGGATACAGATCCAGATCGGCCGATCCAACCCGATCCATTAAAAAAAATTAATTTAAAACTTACACTCATAAAAGACGAACATAGCTAGATGACGGATTCCTCGATCTCAGTTTCATCTTTGATTCGTTCTTTTTCTGTAAACAAAGGTTGATTGAAGAAAGTTCATACTATCATATGTGATTCTTTCGGCTTCTTCTTCTTCTGTTTGTGGAACATTTCCGGTAGCTAGGGTTTGTAGGCCTTCGTCTTCTTCCAAGGTTATGCAATTTCTTGTTCGTTTCCTATCAGGTCGAGTGCTCGTATCTGCGTGGTGTCTTCCAATACCAATATTAGAAGGATGGAGGGATTGGTGAAAGATAAAGAATCCAAGGGTGGGAGTGATACGAGTGTGCCTGAAAATGCGGAGGTTCTTGCCTCGGATTCAGGGGCTGAGAAGGAAGTTAACCACTCTTGGACATTTGTTGATATTCGTAAAGAAGAAGATCTGCTCTTAGGAATTCGAAGGGAAAAGGAAACTGGAAAGCTGCCTTCAAATGTTGCTGTTGGGTTGGAAGAACTGTATGAGAATTATCGAAATGCGGTGACTCTTCAAAAGACCCCGAAAGCCAGCAGGATGAAAAGGACAAACCCTAACGCTGTAACAATGGTGATCTTTTCTTCATTTTTCTGATTTTTTTCAGAATTTTTTAATTAAAAAAAAAATTAGACCGATCCTAACCGATACCATGACCGACCCAGGAAAACTGTATGATTTCCGATGCTAGACCGATTCTTACCAATACTAATTCGTATCGTATCGGTTTTGGCTGTGCCCAATATCAATACCGATACCAAGTTTTAAAACCTTGGATATGAGCGATCCAATATCTTTAAAAATGATTTAAAAAAAAGGCTGATACCATCCAGTTAAACCATGCTAATAACCTCTTCTTACAGATTTTGATTTTCCTTTCTTCTTATAAAAAGATTCCTCTAGGACATTAATGGAGTCAATAAGGCCTTTTACCATTCTGGGCAATAATAATTGGATGGTCTTGGATGTTACAAGACAAGGGCATCACACGTGCATAACAAATTTTGAAAAGAACATGCAACGAACCTTCTCCCCAAACACGAGGAAACAAAAAATTCAAGAACGCGTGGTGAGAAAGCAAGAAAGAGGCCTTAGGTGTGTTATCAGTTGGCTCGGTTTGGTTTCGATTTAGGAATGAGAGAGATCAAAATCAATCTATTAAGGAATTTTGATTTTTGGTTAGTTTTGATTTTGATCCGATTTAATTTTGATTCTTCAATATCGGGTTATAATATTTGTTTAGA
Organism: Macadamia integrifolia; assembly: GCF_013358625.1. Classification (NCBI taxonomy): domain Eukaryota; kingdom Viridiplantae; phylum Streptophyta; class Magnoliopsida; order Proteales; family Proteaceae; genus Macadamia; species Macadamia integrifolia. The sequence continues at coordinate 357,524 of NW_024870462.1, read as the reverse complement.
TCGATTTATTATTGGATTTGAACCATTATGAAATCTAACATTCATAACTTATAGTGACAAGATTTGACGAAAAGAACATTTTAAATTTATGAGTAAATCAGGGTTTATCGTTGTAAGAGAAAAATAACTAATATTGAAACCAATACATAACAAATTACTAAGAAGATAACTAATATTGAAATCACAAAATGAACCCTATTATCCAATCATTCATTTAACTATTCAACTAGTTTTGTATAGTGAATAAGGAAATCAATGAAAGCATTATTACAATTTACAAATCAATTTCTTTACTCATAATTTAATATTCAATGATTTGTAACAATTCCTTTTACAATAAAAAAAATTTCTCACTAATATTATAAAAAATGGACAGTCAATTCACCAATTTATAATCTCATAATCATTTATTTTTTTATCTATTTCATTTGGTTTGGTTTCAGTTTGGTTATTGATCGGTTTGGTTTGGACCAATTTTCAACAGATTCCAACATACCTCAGTCCAAAACCAATCCAATAAGGATCGATTTAATTCGATTCGAGCTAGGTTTTGACACCCCTAGGCCCCATGCCAAGTACAGCATAGAGAGAAATTCCATGATAATGATAAGTGTTCATATGTATATATGGTGGTGAACGTGGTTTTAGGTGGGAACTCGTGACAATCTCTTGAATCTAGGTACATGTTTGGGGTGCATTTGGACTAATAGGGTGAAACTTACACTCCCAAAAAGCATGGTTTTAAAAATCAGATCGATTAGTATTCATTAGATTAGATCGATATCAGTCTTAACCAATCTCCGATTCTGATCTTGTCAACCCCAAATTCCCAATACCTGGATACATTCCAAAGGTAAAAACGTAAAAAAACTTTTATTAAGAAGGGGGTACGTAAATCCGTCCGATAGAATTCAATTCAGACCAATCCAAATCAATAGCAGCTTTGACTTATCTCAAGTTTTAGAACATTGGGGGCATGACTTTAGTGCAGTATCAAATGGTATTGGCCATTGATATGGGATCGGATCACTTGTATCAGACAGAATTATCATTTATTTTTACTTTTTTACCCTTGCTTTAAACCATTCAATTGATATGGTATCATCCAAATATCAGATCAAAGACATGCCAAATCGATATGAATTACCTGATACAACCAATTCCATATCAATACTTTAGAGCCATGCTTGTAAAGGGGTTGAGTAAGATGAAACTGAAGAATTTTCATTTTCTTCATTAAACCAAAAAAAAATATGAGATTAATTAGGGTCAAGGGCAATGGAAAGCACATATGAGTTTCCAGTAGACATCACGCATTACATCTTCAATGCATTGCAATGGACTTGGTCACCAGATTCTTCTTTCTATTTATAGAGTTCTAGAGAAAGAAACTCCAGATTCTTATTTTCATTTATAGAATTCCAGAGAAACGAAAAAATGCGTGGTGATAAGTATTAATACGTATATAGGGTCGTGAGAAAGGAAGAAAAGGCGCAAGTATGGCATAGAGAGAAGTGTTAATACGTATATAGTGTGGTGAACATGGTCTTGGATAAGGAAAATTTCTTAAATTTATTAGATTAAATAAAACAAGGGAAAAAGAATCCTCTTGATATACATGGGGAACATCTAAACAAGCTCATATTTTTAGAGATAGTGAAAAGACATCTTTACCCCTTTAAAAATAGAGGTTGTGTCTAATCTAGATCTTCTCCAACAACTAGGCACCTAGTGCATATTCTATTGTTCAGAGGAACTTAAGATGTGTGCCTTGGGTCCTCTCAGCTGTCGAGTGCGCATTGGGCCTCTAAGGTGATTGGAGAAGATTTAAGTTCGGTTGTGTCTGGACTTTATCCGGATTGATTTTGGTTTGAGTGTTTTGGGATATAAGATTAGTTTTAGTGTGGATTTTACAGAATTCTGTAACTATATGGGTGATTGAAGATTTTTTTTTTTTTATGGTGCTATCTCATTCACAGTGTTCATCCCGATCGATTAATACATGGGGAAGGTGATGTCAGGTCACTGTCTGAACTAATGACAGAGATGACCAAAACTAGCTTTCTTACTGATTAAAAAGTGATAATTGTGAATTAAAGTTGAATCCATTGGAAGGATAAGTTGATTGGTAGATTTGACAGTTTTAATTTGATGACGACCATCTTCTATAACAGATAATTATGTTTCCTTTCCTTTCTTTTAAAACTTATTAGTGATTGTATTGGAGGATATTAGAATTGGCTTTTAGTAAATTTGATAAACTAAATGTAAGATCAAACACCAAGAAACACAAATGATAAAGAGATAATAGATTCGTACGACACAGAGATTTAACGAGGTTCACATACCAGGGTGGTGTGCTAGTTCACACACCAGGGTGGTGTGCTATGTCCTCGAGCGAAGAAGAAAATGATTCACTATGCAGAAGAGAAATTACACTCTAGCAGCGGCGAGGAAAAACTCGCCCTGAAACCCTAACTCGAAAAAACTCCAATATACAATGACTTTCTCAACAAGCAATGGTACATTATATATACTCCAAATCGCGGGTCAACCCATCGGGTCACGGTCGAACCATATCGCCCGCACTCCCATATGAGATCAGTGATGGGCTCCGGACTTTGGCCTATCGGCCCAACCCTCTGCTTCCATCACAGATCTCAAAAAATTTCTCATTTGAGTCGTCACCAAAATATGTCGAATCAAGTCAATCTTCGAAATGGGTTAAGAATTCGAGACAAACTTAACACTAAGAGAAATGAGAAATGAAATAGCATATATTAATTTATTCTATGAATATCTAAGCTCTCTCAGCAATTTAATCAGTAGAGATGCCTTTAAACTCTGGCTTGAAGAAGCTAGAATGATTTTTTTTTAATAGGTTGTACCTTGAAATTGTGATCTGTGAGTTGATTATTTAGACTAATTCTGTTACCCACATACACCCGAAGCACCTATGCTACCTTTCATCATTGGATGCCTTAAAATGGTCAAGGATTTTTAGCATTGGAGATGGGTTCAAGCTATGCTGATATGTACGAATCCCATTGATCAGGACTGAGCTTGATGATAGTTACCTGATTTTGTAAGCTAGCACACCATGTATCTGCATCAATTGGATCAATGTCAACCGTTCTGCCTGATCCTTAAGGTCGATCGTGCTTCTTTTCTTTGGCGAGCGGTCTTCTTCTTCTCCAGCTTTGAGTGCGCAAAGGTGGAAGGCAGAGGAGGCGAGTGGTCTTCTTCTCCAGCTTTGGGTGCGCAAACGTGAAAGGTAGAGGAGGCGAGTATTTTATCGGGAATTGTCTCTGAAGTTGTTCCTTTTTTAGAACGTTTGGAATGAAACAACATGGACGGAACAGCAAAAAGTCGTTCCGTCTTCGGTCGTTCAAATCATTTTTTTTCCAACTTTTGTTTCAAAAAAACTGAAATACATCATATGGTTGCCAAACGATTTTTTGCGTTTTTTCGTTCTATTGAAACGAAAAAACGATAGAAACGTTTCTTAAGAACAATACCAAACGGACCCTTAGTTCTGATAATTTTATTTCTCTGTCAATCTTATTCTAAACTACTGTACACTTTACTTGCACTCTTGTAGTTTTTTCTGAAAAATTTATGGTCAATTTTCATTTGCCCAATAATTGGTATATAAGTCTTTATGGGGTGTAAAAATTGTTGTACCAATGTGCTATTTCTACAACTTTACCTTCAACTTGTATTTCAAATGATATATTTGGATAGGAGGCTATAGGTTCTACATGTGTGAGAGTTGTACCATCAGGCTTTTAAACAAATGAAATCCATTTATAATCTTTAGTAGAAAACATGCAAATATGCAAATTCGATTTAAACTATTCCATCATTTGAAGTGAAGTATTTTATCCATTAGAGTATATTAGACACATATACCGTGACAATCATTAGCACAATTATATAGTTGAAGCTTTTGTCAGTTATTGGAATTAAGTTATTGAAAAGTATTTTTTTGACCTCTCTCTCTCTCTCTCTCTCTCTCTCTCTCTCTCTCTCTCTCTCTCTCTCTCTCTCATACACAGAAAAGGCAATGCTTCTGCTTATTTTGAAATTTTATTCATGTAAATCCCTTATTTTGAAATTTTATTAATGTGCAATGCTTTTGCTTTTCAAAATTACGAAATCTTAAAATATTTCCGAAAAGGGTTATGCTCGGTGTAACCATGGCTTCTTAACGGTTCTAATGAATAAACCCACTTTTGCAAGGGATGAAATACAATACATGATACCCCCAACACGTGTGGTGCTAGAGTCCATGGAAGCTTGAACTTCTTGATACCTTGTTAAAGTAGATAGTTTGGATAGGTTTTAGAGAAGGAAGACACAAAATATTAGGGGTGTCAATCGATCGGGCCAAGCCAGTCTAGATCGGGTTTAATCGGGCTCGGTCAATTTTTAGGGCTGCACCATGAACTCCCGTTTAGTTAAACGGGATTAGCTAGGGCGGGCATGGTATGGCTGATAATCGGGCTGATCGATCTCAGGCTTTAATTGGGGCTGCCATAAATGGGCCTTAACTGGGCTATAGACCTATTTAACTTTAAACGGGTCCTCTTTAAAATGGGTCCTCTTTAAAATTGGTATTTTGAATGCGTTTGAAAGGAATACCAATATAATGAGGCAAAGATGGGCATAACAACGAAAGATTCCATAGTTAAAATGGATTAAGCCAAAGATAGAAGTAGCCAAGTTATTAAGGTACTCAATTGTTAGATCAAACACCAAGAAACACGAATAATAAAGAGATAATAGATCCGCACGACAGAGATTTAACGAGGTTCACACACCAGAGTAGTGTGCTACGTCCTCAGGCGAAGAAGAAGATGATTCACTATGCAGAAGAGAAATTACACAGTAATACCCTACTTTTTAAACCCGGTCTGATTTCGCGGTTGAACTGGTTTAACCATGCAGGAACCGAGCCAGAGGAAGTTAGAGCGGGTTCCTTATGGGCTATGATGGCACGGGTGACCTTAAACACCAGCTGGCCCGACAAGTCCGAGCCAGTGCCAGAAGAGTCCGAGCCAGTGCCAGAAGAGACGGGAGTGCCCAAGCCGTGTACATGCACCTACCATAAGGCCATGTACGGATAAAGCAGGTATTATATCTGTATTTTAAGGTATATACGTATGCTACATCGTATGTCAGGGGTGGGGTTCGTGCCGAGGCCCGAACCCTGTCAAAATCCCAAGTTTTGACCCTCAGGTGGGCGGACAGGTGGGTGCACCCACCCACCTGAGTGACCCATCCATGTGCACTATTCACTTAATTAGGAATTGTATATATAGCTTTATGTTTTTTTCTTTTCTTTCCATTTATGTCACCCGTACGTTGGTGACGATAGTAAAGAGGAGAGAGAAAAGAAAGGGAAGAAGAAGGAAAGAGAAGGAAGAGGAAGAAAAGAGGGATTTCAGCGGCGCCGAAGCTCGATCTTCCCATTCCGGCGCCGGGAGAGTGATCTTCAACTCTAGATCTACAGTTAGAGGTAAGCAAAGTTGGGTTTTGTGAACATTCACCATATCCAAGCTTTAAACCCTTGATTTGAGTATGGTTTCTTGAGATCTTGTAAATCCCCTTTGAAATGATGAGTCTAAAGTTTAATAGATGATTTACGTGTTGATCTTGAAGGATTTGAAGAGATATTGACAAGGTGGAAGGAGCATTGTGGGTTTGAAGTGATTTGGAGGGTTTGAGGTTGTTCTTGAGCAAAGAAGGTAATATGGTTTCCCGTCACTTGAATCTAGCCTAGATCTAGGTTAGAACCATCCTATAAGACCTTGAAGGTGCGAAGAATGGGTGGGGAAAAACCCCATTTGATTCCCCAAAGAATGGAGAAAATGGGGAAGAAACAGGGTGTTTCCCGCCAAGACCGGTGGGTGCAACCGGTGGGCCCCTACCAGCCTGTGGGCACCCACCTGAGAAGGCAAGGGGGCCTTCGGGCACAACCGGCGGGCCATCCTACCCGCCGGTCCTAGCAGGGACCCCTGGCCAAACCGACGGGTGGAACCGGTGGGCCATACCGGCGGGCCCCTACCCGCCAGTCCCAACCAGTGGGTAGGACCGGTGGGCCAGACTGCCCACCTGTCTGACTCACCCGTGTGGCCCCGAGGGTGATCCTCATGTCCGATTGGACCCAAATCGGATGTGTGACCTTCTTTTGACGTTCTAAACACGATTTTGTCATCGAATTTCGTTAATTTTAATCCTAAAATGGTGAAGTACTAACCCCGCTCAATTATGTTAGGTTCACCAAATCTTACCCGATTCGCACCGGATCTCACCCGTACCGAACGAAAATTCTTGTACGCTACAAGTAAGTGGGCAGAGGACGTTTGGCCTTGTTTTAAGGCATTATTTGGTATTCATTTAATTATATCTAGTTTAGTCATGCCATCGTGAATATGCTATGTAGATTAGTCATTCCTCACATTGTTATGCATATGTGCTATGTTTACTTTCTAAATGCCAATTGAATGAGATGTTTATATGTTGAATGTCGACATCATGGTGCATGACGCAT
>NW_024870462.1:342838-350813 GCF_013358625.1 Macadamia integrifolia | reverse complement strand
TCATGATCAAGCATGTGGTGGACACTTTGGACCTAAGAAGACTGCCGCAAAGGTTCTCCAATGCGGATTTTATTGGCCCACTCTTTTTAGAGATGCTTTTGATTTTTGCAAGGCTTGCCCTGCCTGCCAGTCTTTTGGCTGTATCAATAAAAGGAATATGATGCCCCTCAACCCTATTTTGGTAGTTGAGATCTTTGATGTATGGGGCATCGATTTTATGGGACTATTCCCTAATTCTTTTGGGAATTTGTACATACTTTTGGCCATTGATTATGTTTCTAAATGGATAGAGGCCATACCTTGTAAATCTAATGATCACAAAGTGGTGGTCCAGTTTCTCAAAGAGAACATTTTTTCCCGCTTTGGTGCACCACGTGCAATAATTAGTGATAGGGGTACTCATTTTTGTAATCGGCCTTTTGAGGCCTTAATGAAAAAGTATGGGATCACTCATAAGTTATCTACCCTTTATCACCCCCAAACTAGTGGCCAAGTGGAGGTGTCTAATAGGCAGATCAAACAAATCTTAGAGAAAACTGTTAATCCCAACCGTAAGGATTGGTCCCTTAGGCTCATTGATGCCTTGTGGGCCCATCAGACTGCATTCAAGACTGACCTTGGCCAGTCTCCCTACCGTTTGGTGTATGGGAAAGCTTGTCACTTACCAGTTGAGTTGGAGCATAAGGCCTTTTGGGCCATTAAGAAGCTTAACTTTGATTTGTCTGATGCGGAAATTCATCGTAGGCTCCAACTCTCTGAGTTGGAGGAACTTAGGAATGAAGCCTATGAAAGTTCTAGAATTTACAAGGAAAAGACCAAAGCTTTCCATGATAAACACATTCTGCGTAAATCTTTTGTAATTGGTGATAAGGTCTTATTGTACAACTCTCGATTGCATCTTTTTCCTGGTAAGCTTAGATCCCGATGGGATGGCCCATTTATTGTTCATAATGTATATCCCCATAGGGCTGTGGAGAGATTTTGAATCCAGGAACAGGGATAATTTCGAAGGTTAATGGTCAGCGTTTGAAACCGTTCCTCGAGTTTCCCACTACTAGTAGTGAAGAGGTCATGGATCTCCATGAACCTCTTTACACTGATGACTAATTTTTAATCAGGTATGACCCCCTTGCATTGTCTTTGCTTTTAATTTTTTCCATGCATTGAGGACATTGCATGACTTAAGTGTGGGGGAGGGAAACCAGTTTTTGTTTTTTTTTTCTTTCACTTTGTTTTGTTTGTTTTTCTTTTTATTTTTGAGCTTGCTAAGGATGAAGTCCTACTTTGGCTTTTGGCTAGTGATCATACCATTCGGTTGCTTGATGTATGAAAATAAATTTTTTTATTAAGGTACCCATTTTGAACGTATAAAAACCCTGTTGAGAAGAAAGAAACAAGCATGTGTCTTGAGATGGGACTTTCTTTTGAAAAATAAGAGACCCCTGTTTTATGGTGATGGATCATATGTAAGTCTGTGGGTTCCTTGTACTTTTGATTTGGAGTTGAGACCTTCTTTTTAATTTGGCATGGGTTGACAAATGCACAATTTTAAATGAAATGTGAAATCTAGTATAAAGAAGAATAAGAGTTGATTCCCTTGGAAGTAGACAGGGCATTGCGCCTCAGGAAGCGTGGTGTCTTGATCGAAATTCCTTGGGAGGAAACTTCTGAAGTAACTCTAGCATCACTGCCTTTGTGGATATATGCAAAAAGCGAAGCTACATAGTAACTTGGGTGTCTGGTGTTTGCTCCACCATGTCATTCAGGCCAAAAGTAGTGGAGTAGAATAGAGTTTATTATTAAAAAAAAAAAAATGTGCAAATGTCATTATTGCTTGGTAACATGTTTGGTCAAAAACACTCTAACGCCTTAGTCATTGGTTCCCTATTTCTTCACAAGTGGTTTTGCCTTAAGATAAGGATGTTTTGGAAGAGACGAGGTGAGTTCCAAATTAAGAAATATGCTAGTGCCTGGAATTGATAAAGGGTAATAAAAGTTCAAGTGTGGGGGTCCCTTGTAAGAGAAATTATCTTTGCTCCAGATAGGTATGAGCCTTACCTTTAGCCAAAGTTGGGATTTGTTTATTCTGAATTTTGGGTGTATATTCACTGCAAACACCCACAAGACACAACTCGTCCACTAGGGGTGACCTAGGGGTTTAAAGGCTTGTTGCACATGCTAAGTGCAACCGTGATTCCTACGAAAGTGAGTTAGGTTTTTTTTATCTTTATTCTTTTTCTTTTTGTTTTGCTCGAGGACTAGCAAAGTCTAAGTGTGGGGGAATTCTGATGAGCACATTTATGTGTGAAATCTAGGGTAGTAAAACATGCATTTTACATATTTAGAATGGAGCTACCTTGGGTTTTATTCTCTTTTTGCAGGTTTTATATTTTCAAGGCCTTAAGGACTATCGGACGCTATATCTTCAATTTTACACGTAAAGAGGTCCTATTTCTTTCCATGGTTACGAAGAGGATGAAATTCTGAGCAAGATGGACGTGTTCAATTAAAAGTACACATTCGTTTGGTCACCCGTACAAATGATTATTCTTTTTCGGGTCAGAAAAAGAATAATGGATCAGAACTGAACCGAGATGCAGAACCAGCCCGTTTGCAATTGTCCCAGAGGTACAAGGAATACTCTAAATTCCAAAAAGGATCGATGGACCACATCCTTAAGTGATTAAAGATTTGTTTTTGGTAACAACAACTACCTAGCTTAGTTGGTGAGCTATGGTGTACAAAATTCCCTTGCTCACCAAGAGGTCTCAAGTTGAATCTCATGGTTGTTTTTTTTAGAGAATTTGTTGAAGATTTTCTGCTTTTCACTCACTTAAAGCACTAAGGGCATGGAGGGGATTTCCACATCAAATTAGAAGCAAGCAAAATCGTGGAAGCAAGAAGAGAAGAAAAAAAAAAGGAAAGCAAAATCGTGGAAGCAAGAAGAGAAGAAAAAAAAAAGGAAAGAAAAAAAAGGGAGAACCAAAGATTGTCCAAATCTTCTCTCTCCTCCACATCATCACCAAAGATTGTCCAAATCACACAAAGGAAGAAAAAAAATCGTCCCTAGGAGAGAGAAAAAAGAAGAAAAATAAATTAAAAAAAAAGGAAAGAAAATAAGCAAAAAATTATAGGAAATTTCTCAAAATTTATATCTCTCTTCTCTCTCCTCCATCTTAGCACTTTTGGACTCAAAAGATCTCACAATCAATTGTGGGTTTCTCTCTTTTAGGAAAGAGAAAATTGTTACCCTATCTCTCCATTCCCTATAAATACAACTCATGTAAGAGGAGGAGCAACAATTCATTCTTCTTCTAGTTTTTTTAGTTGCTCTCTCTCTCCCTCTCTCACTCTTTGGTTTTAGTTATTCTCTATTTTTGCTTTAATCACTTTTGTAATAGTTTTTTTTATGTCAATTAATGCAAGCGCTCTTTTATTCTTATTCAGCCTTTTTATGTTTATGATTTATGCAATTGAGTTGTAATTTTTTAAGTTATAGTTCTAGGCTTAGATCTAGGTGACAAGATCACGAGCCGTGGAGCAATTTTTTTTCAAGTTCAAGCATTGATTCAAGTAAGTAGGCTCTTTCAGTAGTCTTCTCTCCCCCCTCTCATTCCCTCTTCCGACTACCCTTTCTTTCTTAATTTAGGATTTTTATTTTCAGTCGTTACATTATTGCTATCCCTTTCCCCCAAGGTTCATGGCTAGTGTATGTGTTGGCTTTGCCCCTCCTAGCCATAGAACCATCAATTTATTGCTTTTATTTTAATTGTCTCCCTTTCCCTAAAGCCAAGTAGAGAAACCCTTGTAAGAGTGACTCTCTGGTCAAGTAGGGAAGCTCATATTATGATGCATCCCTCGGGCTAAGTAGAGAAACCTACTTGTGAGTCTCTCTCTAGCTTTATCCCCTTTCTTTTACTTTATTTTTATTTCAGCATTTTTTCCTTTATTTATTTATTTATTTTTTTTTAATTGCGTGGGTTGTTTATTTTCAGTTATTTATTTATTTAATTTTAATTGCGTGGCCTGCGTCTTTAAATTCTTAGATGACGAATGGTTAGGACGTTATTTTTAGGACGGTAATTAGAATTAGATCACAACCATTAATCAGTTCACTTTCGCATTATTAAAAGAAATAAAAAATAAAGTGGCTGTTCTCCCTGTGTTCGACCCGTAGCTACACTGATCCGTACGCTTGCGGTTACATTTTAAATCTCAAACAGCTGGTCTCCGCACTCTTTCACTTAGAAGCGGTAGTCTTACGTCGAGAGCCAGAGGAAGATGGTCCTTTGCCGGAGCGAGATGACATCCTGGCAATAAGAAAAGAAAGTGGGGTTAGTAAGTCATGGAAAATGACAGCATTAGAAAGGGGAAACCCAAAACCCGAATACTCGCAAAATGGAAACGGCGACAAGCTAGAAATGATAGGGAACCTATGGACATGATGCACGGTAAGCGACAAAGGAGAAACATGCCAAAACAGTAAAATGATGGCAAAGAGCATATTAACATGAGAGGATTCGATTGTAATGCACCAACTCATTCACAATGAAGTAAAAGCTTGAAACCCTAGGTCTAGAACGAAATGCCATAGTAGCGGGATCATGAAAGTACAAGAACATACCCAAATAGACTATGGAGTTCCATGAATACAAGTATGGGATGAAAATCAAAGAAACCAATACAAAAAGAGGGATTTTCATGGAAATACATGGGGATTCCAAGCATAATGGATGATTCATGAAATCTAAAGCATATCAAGCACAAAACAAGTGAAATGCATTACAAAGGAATCATCAATTGGAGAAAATGATCAAAAATGTAAGAAACCCCCAAATTTGGAAACCTAGGGCACGAATTGGGATTTTCTCCAAATGAAGAGATAAAATTCCTATAAACTACAAATGACCACAGTAGAAGCATCACAATCACATGGAAATACTATTCTATGGTGAAAAGGAAACCCAAAAAGTAAAGCTTATACATGCATTCTACCCCAAATGGAAATTCTGAGAAAAGAAAAGGAGGAACTTACTTGAAGGAGGGAGAGTTGACTCTTCTCTAAAGCGCCGAGTGGATGAGTAGACTCGCGAGTAGAAGCGCCGAGGAGACCTCCAAGATCGCCCAAGGAAGAAAGGAAGAAAGAGAAAGGAGATGGGGAAAGAGACAAACAGAACAGGGTCTGTAGGGCTCTGTTCGTGTTTTTACACGGGCAGGACCGACGGGTATGATCAGCGGGCCCCTGCCCGCCGGTGCAGCCCACCGGTTGTGAAAATTGGGAAATTTTGAAGATTTTTTTTTCTTTCCTTCTCTCCTCCTAGCATGATTACATTGATTCTCATTATTGATTATTATTCCTATGATTAATGTGCTATGGTCAAGTGGGACCATTGACATATCTGTTGGGGCCTTTGCCCTGTATCTTGGAATTAAGCTGCGGTTATTTACAGGCTATCATACACTACAACACCTTATGTGATGGCATAAAATTGTGTGCCAAAATCAATTCTACGGTGTTTAACCAGTATGGTGTGTGATATGTTCCAGGTACAGGAATACGATGGTACGTACTAGATCCGGTAGTAATGCCCGAGGTACCTCCCAGGGTCCTCGTCCAGTCGGTCGACCACAAAATCCCAGGAGGTTCCGCTCTGTGGGGCAAACCTCACCTCCACTACCTCCCGAGACCCTCGATCAGGGTGGGGCACATGGGGACCCACCTATGACTACACTCCCGGACCCTCCACCGGTCATTACACCGGGAGATGTTGCTACTATAATTCAGCAGTCGCAACAGACTTTTCAGCAACAAATGCTTCAGCAACAGCAAGCATTTATGACTGTTATCCAGCAACAGTTGGACTTTTCTCAACCGGGTCAACCTCCCCGGGTACTCACTCCATAGGACCCGCCTGTAGGGTCGGGAACGGGACCACAAGTGGGGGGTACACCTCCAATCCCACCATTCGGTGTTCCTCAGTATGGGATGCCTCCTCCATACTCCTACTATCCTGCTTATGCTCCTAACTTCCCGGCGACGAGTAATACGTCAAGGGTAGTGGAGTCATTCAAGAGGAACTTACCACCTGTATTCTCTAAGGTGGGGGTGATCCTCTGGAACCGGATCAATGGATCCAAGAATTAGAGAAGATCTTTGAGGTGCTTGAGTGCACGGATGCACAGAAACACATTTGTGCTGGTTTGTAACTCAAGAAAGAGGCAAATTCTTGGTGGCAAGCCTCCAAGCCGATATTATTGGCTGCTCATCCAGAACCTACTTGGGAGCAGTTCAAGGAGTTGTTCTTGGACAACCATTATCCATGCAGTTTCAGAGACCGAAAGGAGACTGAGTTCATGGCCTTAGCTCAAGGAGGTAAGACTGTCCTTGAGTACCAACAGCAATTCGAGAGTTTGTTCCATTTTGCCCCAAGGCATATGAGGACAGCTGAAGAGAAGGCAGCAAGGTTCCTAAAAGGCCTAAAAGCATCTATTGGGTCTGTACTTGAGGTCTTAGATTTGACTGAATATGGTCAGATTGTGCAGAAGGCCAAGACCATGGAAGATAAGCAAAAGGGTGAACAGTCCCTCACCCCTGGACTGTGGAAGAGAACAAATCCATTCCCGGATATGGGAAATTCCTCCAAGGCATACCGCGGATCATACAGTTCTGGGCCTATGTATAGGTAGCCCTATAGGCCATCTGGCTACCCTCCTAGGCCAGTTGGTGGTTCGGGTTCCACCTCTTTTCGTCCGAACACTAGTGTGGCACCTATAGCTTCATGGCCACCTCGACCTCCATCTGCAACGGGTCAAGTGCAGAGGGGCCCCGCTCCGGTTCCGACATCTCAGATTCGTTGCTTCAACTGCCATTCATATGGGCATTATGCGAAAGACTGTCGGGCCAGACCAGCCTTGCCCTCCAGTCAGCCCTCTGCGTACCGACCTCCCTTAGCTCGGGGAAATCAACCGCAGGGAAGGATGTATGCTCTGTCAGCTGAGGAAGCTGAGGCCAGTACAGAAGTAGTGGCAGGTACATTTTAAATTAAGAAATTCATTATGATTAATATTGATAACCTACTGAAGTAATATGCATTGTTATACTAGGTATCCTACCCATATCTGGCATACCAGCCTATGTTTTATTCGATTCAGGAGCTACTCATTCATTCGCATCTAAGAGATTTGTAGAGAAACTTGGGATGTCACCCAGAATCCTAGATTGGGAATGATTGTTAGTATGCCTACTGGCAAAGTTACACAATTGAAGGAAGTGTATGGGCCGTGCCCAGTGGAAATTAGTGGGAAGAACCTTGATGCACAACTCATTAAGTTTAATATGCAGAATTTTGATGTTATATTGGGTATGGATTGGTTGTCGGCTCATCGAGCTAATGTGATCTGTGCTGAAAAGCTGATTAGGGTGACAGATGACGAAGGGAAAGAATTGGTATACCGAGCAGATACAATGAAACGAGTGAAGAAGGTCCTTGTCTCTGCTCTTCAAGCGGTAAAGTTGCTAGAAAGTGGATGTCAGGGTTACTTAGCATCGGTACTTGATGTTGATGCAAGGATTACACCTCTAGAAGAGGTAAAGGTGGTTAAAGAGTTTCCCGATGTTTTCCCAGATGATATGATGCATTTACCACCTGATAGAGAGTTGGAATTTGCCATAGACTTGACTCCTGGAGCAGCTCCAGTATCTAAGGCTCCATACAGGATGGCACCAGCTGAATTGAAGGAGTTGCAGATGCAGTTGCAGGAATTATTAGAAAAGGGGTTTATTCGCCCGAGTGTTTCACCTTGGGGTGCCCCGGTGTTGTTTGTCAAGAAAAAGGATGGTAGTTTGCGTATGTGCATAGATTACCGGGAGTTGAATAAGCTAACCATTAAGAACCGGTACCCATTGCCACACATTGATGATTTATTTGATCAGTTGCAAGGAGCCAGAGTATTTTCAAAGATAGACCTTTGGTCC
>NW_024870462.1:235252-338293 GCF_013358625.1 Macadamia integrifolia | reverse complement strand
GTGATGTGTGGACTGCTGTGTGGTCCATCTTTCTACTTACTGAGCTAGTGAGCTCATCCCACGTATACGCCCCTTTTTAGATGATTTTGCAGGTCATACATCTGAGGAGCACGGGGTGGGTCCCACAGTCGAGTTTCCTGAAGAGGACTGGTGGACCCCTGAGGAGTTAGAGCATGGCACTGACTGCTCGTGTGAGAGTTGTGCTGCAAGACAGCAGTTTTGAGGCCGTGCTGAGCTCCATTCTGAGGCCGAGCTGAGCTCTACTACGTGATGCCGAGCTGGGCTCAACCCTTGATGCCGAGCTGAGCTCCAACCTTGAAACCGAGGCGAGCTGTGTACTCTGATTGTTTTGGTGGATTTCCTTATGTACTTGATATTTGAATTTTATTCTTTTTGTGTAAATATCATACCTTCGGGCCCAAATGTATATAAATATTGTATCACTATCCGGGTATCAAGTATTATGGGATTATTCACAGGTAAAACTTAGCCTTCCGCTGATCTGATGAATTTATATTAGTTGTGTGTATGCTGTGGTGGAATACAGTATCTGATGATCCTGGCAGGTTTGGGTTAACCGGTGTTAACTCGGTCACTGGCTCGGTTCAGTGTGAACGGGGTGTGACATACACCCTAGCAGCTGCGAGGAAAAACTCGCACTGAAACCCTAGCTACGTGAAAACCCTAGAATACAATGACTTTCTCAACAAGCAACAGTACATTATATATATACTCCAAATTATGGGTCGACCCATCGGGTCGCGATCGATCCGGTCGAACCATACCGCTGGGGAGTAGCCCTTGCACCCCCATACGAGATCAGTGATAGGCCCAAGCCCTCTGCTTCCATCACAGATCTCAGAAAATTTCTCATTCGGGTCGCCACCAAAATATGTCGGATCGGGTCAATCTTCAAAACGGGTCAAGAATTGGAGACAAACTTAACAAATCTCCACCTTGGCTTGAATTCTCCTCCAACAGATAGACAAATAGCTAATATCTTCATCTTCTCCAATAGCCCTCTAAAGGGCTGAACTCAAACACGACAAACACCAAGTAAGTTCAAGCAATGCTCGAACTTACCAACACATAAAGGCTTAGTCAACATATCAGCTGGATTGTCTTTAGTACCAATATTCAACACTTGAATATTACCTTGAGCAATTATCTCTTTTATGAAATGATACCGAACATCAATGTGCTTTGTCCTCTCATGATACATTGGATCTTTAGTCAAGTGAATAGCACTCTGGCTATCACAATGGACAACAGTCACCCCATGATCCATGCTGAGTTCTCCCAACAAACCTCTAAGCCAAATAGCTTCTTTAATTGCCTCAATAGTAGATAATGCAACTGTAGCTGGTAAAGTAGCTTTCCAACTAACCGTACTTCCTCCAAGAGTAAATACATAGCCTGTGAGTGACATCCTCTTGTCGAGATCACCTGTATAATCTAATCAACATAACCAGATAAATTATCACCATTCCTCCCAAACTCCAAACAAACACCAGAGGTCCCTTTCAAGTACCTAAGTATCCACTTCACTGCTTCCTTATGAGCTTTACCTGGACATGACAAATATCTACTCACCACACTGACAGCTTGTGAAATGTCAGGACGAGTGCAAACCATAGCATACATAACGGAGCCAACTGCACTAGAGTATGGAACACGTGACATGTACTCCACCTCTTCATTTGTCTTAGGTGATAGAGCAGTTGAAAGTCTAAAATGAGATGCAAGAGGAGTAGTTACAAGTTTGGCATCTTTCATGCCAAAACGATTCAATACCTTCTCAGTGTACTTTTGTTGAGATAGCCACAGTTTTCCTGCTTTTCTATTCCTCTTGATCTCCATACCAAGGATCTTCCTTGCTGCCCCCAAATCTTTCATCTCAAATTCAGAACTTAATTGTTCCTTCAACCTATTGATCTCATTCCCATCTTTTGCTGCAATCAACATATCATCAACATAAAGCAACAAATATATGAATGACCCATCAGAGAGCTTTATGAAATAAATACAACAGTCATATTGACACTTGAAGTATCCAAAACTAGCCATAACTGAATCAAACCTTTTATACCACTGTCTAGGAGACTGTTTCAAACCATACAGGGAGTTTTTCAACAAGCATACATAGTCCTCCTTACCTTCAATAACAAATCCTTCAGGTTGATGCATATAAATCTGTTCTTCTAGTTCACCATGCAAGAATGTTGTTTTCACATCAAGTTGCTCCAACTCCAAATCATGCATAGCAACTAAAGCAAGTAGGACACGAATAGAACTATGCTTAACAACATGTGAGAAAACATCATTAAAATCAATTCCTTGTACCTGACTGTAGCCCTTTGCAACTAAACGTACCTTGTACCTAACATCTTCAACACCTGAGGCAGATTCCTTCTTCTTGAAGACCCATTTGCAACCAACAATTTTCTTCCCTGTTCTCGGCTTCACAAGCTCCCAAGTCTGATTTTTATGAAGAGATTCCATCTCCTCATTCATGGCAATCAACCATTTTGTAGAATCAATTGAAGCAACAGCTTCAGAATATGTTGCAGGCGCACTATTTTCAATTGTATCTGCAACAGACAATGCATAAGCAACAAATTCAACATGCCCATACTTTTATGGTTGTTTAATATTCCTCGTTGGTCTATCCTTGGCAATGTTGTACCGCTCTTCTTCTTAATTCTCTTGAGCATCATCTCCTTTAGTAAAAGTAGGCAGCTGGACTAAAGTAGATTGTGCTTTGTTTGAAGATGAACCACCAATTTCAAACTCCACCTTCTCTCTAGATTTTTCTTGACCTTCATCACAATGAATATGAGCTTCTTTCTTAGGATGCAACATGGCAGATTCATTAAAAGTAATATCTCTGTTAATAAGAAATTTTGGAGACTTTGGATCAGGACACCACAATCTGTATCCTTTCACTCCAGATCCATACCTAAGAAAAATGCATTTCTTAGCCCTAGGTTCCAACTTCCCTTCATTTACATGTGCATAAGCAGGACATCCAAATACTTTTAAATTTGAGTAGTCTGCAGGTTTACCTGACCAAACTTCTTCTGGAGTCTTACACTCAATAGTTGTGCAAAGAGATCGATTCACCAACAAGGTTACTGTGTTAACTGCTTCTGCCCAGAACTCCTTGCCCAATCTTGCATTTGATAACATACATCTCGCCTTTTCTAACAAGGTTCTATTCATACGCTCTGCCACTCCATTTTGCTAGGATGTTTTAACAACTGTATGGTGTCTTGCAATACCTTCATTTTTGCAGAACTCATTAAATTCACCTTCACAAAAATCTAGGCCATTATCGGTTCTCAACCTTTTAATTTGCTTCCCGGTCTGCTTCTCAAGAAAATTCTTCCACTGTTTGAAAGTGACAAATACTTCATTTTTGTGCTTCAAGAAATAGACCCAAACCCTCCGAGAGAAATCGTCAATGAAAGTAAGCAAATATCTTGCACCAACCCCCTTTGAAGCAACCCTAGAGGGCCCCCATAGGTCTGAATGAATGTAGTCCAAAGTTCCCTTAGTCCTGTGCATAGCCGTACTGAAACTAACTCTTTTCTGCTTCCCAAACACACAATGCTCACAGAACTCCATTGCTCCTGCACTCTGACCACACAACAAGCCCCTTTTACTTAATGATGCCATCCCTCTTTCACTCATATGGCCTAACCTCATGTGCCATAAATTTGTGACATCTGATTTAGACATAGATGATGAAGCTGCTGCAACAGACCCAGTGATTGTAGTACCCTGCAACACATACAAACTGCCAACCTTAATTCCTCTCATCAATAAGAGAACACTCTTGCTGATCTTCATGATTCCACCTTCAGTTGTATACTTGCACCCATTTGAATCAAGAGTGTCTAAACTAATGAGATTCTTCTTTAAATCAGGGACATGCCTGACATTAGACAAGTTTCTGACAATGCCATCATACATCTTAATATTGATCGTTCCCATTCCAATAGTCTTACAAGAAGCATTATTTTCCATCAACACAACTCCACCTTGAACTGATTCGTATGTGGATAACCATTCATGATTGGGACACATATGGTATGAACAACCAGAGTCAAGAATCCATTCATCCTGTGATCTAACTTTATCATTAGTCACCAAAAGCATATCAGACTCACTCTCATCTTCAGCAATACTAGCTTTTGCAGAATCATCTCTTTTCTATTGATTTTGAGCACCACCACCTGCCTTCTGCTTATTTAAAAGCTTATAGCATTCAGATTTAATATGCCCCTTTTTCTTACAGTAATTGCAGGTTAAATTCTTGTGCTTAGATTTTGATCTAGCTTTCTTTTTGTCACCATCTGGATCCCTTTCATTTGTTCTCCCTCTAGCTACCAAACCAACACCATTAGATTTATTGGTAGATGTCAACTCATCATCAATCTTCTGCTTGCTTTGCAGATTCGTTTTGACATCCTCAATAGAGATTGTCTCTCTACCATAAATCATGGTATCCCTAAAATGCTTATAAGATGGAGGCAGAGAACATAACAATAATAGGGCCAAATCTTCATCATCTATTTTAACATCTATCATTTTTAAATCAGTAACAATAGAATTGAACTCAGATATGTGGGATTTAATAAAAGTACATTCACCCATATGAAGGGTATACAGTTGTTGTTTCAATCTCAACCTATTGGTGAGGGATTTTGTGAGGTAGAGGTTCTCTAACTTCACCCATAACTCTGCAGCCGTTTTCTCTGAGAGAACTTCCTGTAGAACATCATTCGAAAGACACAACTGAATAGCTGAAAGGGCTTTATCATCCAAATCGGTCCAATCATCATCGGACATAGTTGCAGGTTTCTTCGCCTTCCCAAATAGGGTTTTCTTCAAACCCTACTGTGTGAGAACAACCATCATTCGAACCTGCCATAAACTAAAACTGATGTTGCCGTCAAACCTATCAATATCGTATTTCGTTGAAGCCATGAATCGAAGTAACCCAGAGCTTTGATACCAGTTTGTTAGATCAAACACCAAGAAACACAAATAATAAAGAGATAATAGATCCATACGACAGAGATTTAACGAGATTCACACACCAGGGTGGTGTGCTACGTCCTCGAGTGAAGAAGAAGATGATTCACTATGCAGAAGAGAAATTACACCCTAGCAGCGGCGAGGAAAAACTCGACCTGAAACCCTAGCTGCGTGAAAACCCTGGAATACAATGACTTTCTCAACAAGCAACAGTACATTATATATATACTCCAAATCACGGGTCGACCCATCGGGTCACGGTCGATCCGATCGAACCATACCGCGGGGGCGTAGCTCCCGCACCCCCATACGAGATCAGTGATGGGCTCTGGTTCCATCACAGATCTCAGAAAATTTTTCATTTGGGTCGCCACCAAAATATGTCGGATCGGGTCAATCCTCAAAATGGGTCAAGAATTCGTGACAAACTTAACATCAATCTTTAACCCAACGAAACTATAATCAATTAAACTTTACCCACACAACTCAAGTTAAGCAAGTTTAAATCAGTTACACTATGCTTGAAAAAGATGAATGTTCAGATAACAATCATCAACATCTCAACTGAACATATCACATAGCCATAGCACTAAATACAATATAGTATTAAAAAAAAAGTAGAAATAAAGGGGTCAGGCTAGGTCTGGCTTAAATGAGTCAATTCATGTTGGGCTTGTAAATGTGTTGAGCCGGTCAGGCGCCCGTTAGGCTAGGTAGCTGCACCGTGTACTACTTGTTTATAAACATGTTGGACTTGAGCCTGACACATTTATTAATCAGGCCGTTCTAGGTTAAGCCCACACGTTTATTAATTGGGTCGGTCTAGGTTGGGCCATAAACGTGTCAGGCTCGATTGCGCCTACCGATGCCTGAAATTGACACCCCTACAAAATACCGTGGTTGGGTTCATATGGTCTACACACAACAGGATAAATGTTTGGTCATTTTAGGTGGTTCACTCTTTTTTTTTTTGGTAACTAGTGATTCACTCCTTTAAAAGAAAGGAAATGGAGAGAAATAAGGATGGAGTTACAATATGCAAGGAAACAAAGTAGGTGGAGATATGCAAGAAAACAAAGTAGGTGCAGATATGCAAGAAAACAAAGTAGGTGTAGATATGCAAGGAAACAAAGTAGGTGTAGATATACAAGGAAACAAATCAGGCGGAGATATACACAACAGCAAATGTCAAATGAGGAATATTTCGATTGTCATTGAAATAGATTAAGGCATAATTTGCAACCCGTGAAAATCCCAATTTTTCTTTTTTTTAGATAAGATTGAAGTCCCAAAAGTAGATAAGAAGAAATCTAGCTGGGAAAAACTATCCCAAAAAAAAAAAAAACTACAAAGAAGAAAGTATGAACAACAAGTTAATTTACAAGCCATCAAATCTCAAAATCACAAGGTCTAATAAATTTCATCTCATGGACTACTGGAAAATATTACTACTTTCTAAGCCATTAATATAAGAGAATTTAGGTGGAAAATACAAAGTTTATCATGTAAAATTTTTGTATGTCGTCATGTGCTCTTATTGGCCCCCACGCTAATGCAGTACCATACAGCTTAACAGCAACCCCCCTCCCTATCAAAAATTAGTTTTGGCTATTGGGAAAAAAAATAGCTAAATTAATTTTACAAAAATAGCTATATATATATATATATATATATAGCTAATAACCACAGGTGCTACCAAAAGAGAATCACCATGGGCACTCTTAATGCACACATAAGCACCTATGGGGGCCATGACGAGGATTTTTTTAGTAAAGGCACTAAAACCCTATAGGGGTTTGTGAACCCTAAGATGAAGTTGTGAACTTCACCACTTAGAGAAGGAAAAATTTATCCATAATCTTGTTGAACTTGGAATGAGATCCTCTTCAACAAACTAGGATCTCCTTGAGATGTATGCCTGCTCTCAGCTATCAGATGCACATTGTAGAAAATCCAAATCCATTGAACTGATAAGGTTAATGACAGTTGATTTCCCTATAAAAGAAAATAGAACTTAAAAGGTTAAAAGACAGATGATTTCCCTATAAAAGAAAATGGATACAGTTAAAATGCATAAAAATATTCTTCCTAAAAAGGTTAATGACAGTTAATTTCCCTATAAAAGAAAATGGATACAGTTAAAATGCATAAAAATATTCTTCCTAAAAACTAAAAAGGTTAATGACAGTTGATTTCCCTATAAAAGAAAATGGATACAGTTAAAATGCATAAAAATATTCTTCCTAAAACTGGTAGTCTCCTAAAAAGAGCTAGCTCAGTTTATATATAAGACCGACATGGGTAGTCTCACAAAGAAAACAATTGTTTTGGTCTCTTGTGTTTAGAAAAAAAAAAGAGATGGGAAGAATTGGAGCTGTAGTTCTCTTTCTATTGGTTCTAATTGTCTGCACAGGTTTAGTTATATAAATTATTGTCTTGCAATTAACTTAATTAATTCTCTTTACTTTTTTTTTTTTTTTTTTCTTTTCAATATCCAGTTTTGATTTATATATCTTTAGTTCTTATAAATTAATTATGTATTTTTCTCAACTTCTGTTTAACCTTTCTATTACCTCATCACTAACTATATAAATTACTTGGATATGTAGACATGAAACATATTGGAGCTGCGAATGATGACGTGCAGTGTTGTGCCACCCTTAAGCACTTCCCAAAATGCGATAGTTCCAATGAGAAAAATTGTGACGCAACGTGCCGTACAAAATGTAGCAAGGGGGGCGTGTGTAAGCCTTGGACCCCCCAAGGGATTTGTCATTGTTTATGTTAGTGAATAATATAACGACAATTGTAATTCAGCCTTATCCCAACTAAATGGATTCGGCTATATGAATTTTATTTGTCAGTGAAATAATAATTTTATTTTAGTAATAAATTCGGTATGATGAAAATCCATTAGTGCTTCTATTTTTTGAGCATATTCTCATTTTGAATCTTTCAAATATCACACATAAGGAAAAGAAGAAGACCAGATCAATCTCCTTGTTGAACACCAAGGGCTTGTTCCTACTAGATTTGAAGTTGTATAGCTTGCACCAGGGATTTTCAATCTGACGTGTCCGAGATTCACAATCTTCAGATCGGTCTTGACCAATACCCTATTACCCTCATATCATTTCAGAGGATTGGTATTGGATTGGTCAAGATTCAAGATCGATCTCAATCGATATTGATTCAATTTGTACAATTTCTCTAATCCCAATCCATTTTTGGAACCATGAGAGTTACTAATTAATAACTTCAACTCCACAGGGCCTTGCAATCTGAAAAGCAATCCTCATTGCAATGTATAACTTGACCTTTATATTATAGGTGACCGATGATGGAAATAATGGCAAGAGCATTGCAACCCTTTATCTATGTCTAACATAGAGTTCTCTAGTTGATCTATGACCACCGTTGTGCGTTAGTGATCCACAACCTTCTTTTCTCATCGACTTTTGGGCTAGCAAGTAGTAGAGGTTCACTCTCTATAAATAATTCCATCGTTTGTCATTATAGATTGAGTTAATGAATAACTAATGAATATCAAACCATGATCTAACATGGTATCGAAGCGAATCTGCTCCACCAAGCACTTCATCTCCTTTTTTTTTTTTTTTTTTTTTTTTGCCCTTTGCCGTCCTACTTCCCTCCACCCCATGTCTCCTCTCTTTTTTCCTCCTCCCTGTCAGAGATTAACTAATCGATGTTAAGTGGAGCTTCTTTTACCTTTTACATTCGGTATTTGATGAGCCCAATTTGGTATTTGGACCTTTAGACATTTAAGGAGAAAAGAACACTATTCGTTAGAGTGTACCTGTGCTAAGACACAACCTGAGCAAAACCCACTCCATGGTCCATGGGCTCTATGGAAAAGAATCTTATCTGACCCTGACCATGAAATCTGAGAACTCAATCTACTATCCCATTTCTCCATCCATGAGCCTCAGGGGATTGGTGACTTCAATTCCTTCTCAGGCAGAGGAGGCTGGAGACTGCGGTGTGTTTTCTCAAGGATGACAGTCGATTGGAGTGATGCGCAAATGGCAGCAACTAGTTTATTAGCCAATCTTCCGAAATCAGAAGTGCGCCTATGCTTTGCACGAAACCAATGCAATCTGTTCTACACTGGAGTTGCTGAATTGGGGACCACTCTTCCCTAAAGGAAGAAGCTCTAAGTCTCCAGGAGGAGAAGGTGTATGCAAATATTAGGGAACTGGTAGAGTTGTATAAAACGCAAATCGCAAGCCAGGATGCATCTTGTTCAATGGATCGAAGCACATGGATCCTTGGCATCCAATCAGCTCTGTTCGAGGTCATATTGACACCTGAAGTATCCAAAACTAGCCATAACTGAATCAAACCTTTTATACCACTATCTAGGAGACTGTTTCAAACCATACAGGGAGTTTTTCAACAAGCATACATAGTCCTCCTTACCTTCAATAACAAATCCTTCAGGTTGATGCATATAAATCTGTTCTTCTAGTTCACCATGCAAGAATGTTGTTTTCACATCAAGTTGCTCCAACTCCAAATCATGCATAGCAACTAAAGCAAGTAGGACACGAATAGAACTATGCTTAACAACAGGTGAGAAAACATCATTAAAATCAATTCCTTGTACCTGACTGTAGCCCTTTGCAACTAAACGTACCTTGTACCTAACATCTTCAACACCTGAGGCAGATTCCTTCTTCTTGAAGACCCATTTGCAACCAACAATTTTCTTCCCTGTTCTCGACTTCACAAGCTCCCAAGTCTGATTTTTATGAAGAGATTCCATCTCCTCATTCATGGCAATCAACCATTTTGTAGAATCAATTGAAGCAACAGCTTCAGAATATGTTGCAGGCGCACTATTTTCAATTGTATCTGCAACAGACAATGCATAAGCAACAAATTCAACATGCCCATACTTTTGTGGTTGTTTAATATTTCTCCTTGGTCTATCCTTGGCAATGTTGTACCGCGCTTCTTCTTGATTCTCTTGAGCATCATCTCCTTTAGTAAAAGTAGGCAGCTGGACTAAAGTAGATTGTGCTTTGTTTGAAGATGAACCACCAATTTCAAACTCCACCTTCTCTCTAGAATTTTCTTGACCTTCATCACAATGAATATGAGCTTCTTTCTTAGGATGCAACATGGCAGATTCATTAAAAGTAATATCTCTGTTAATAAGAAATTTTGGAGACTTTGGATCAGGACACCACAATCTGTATCCTTTCACTCCAGATCCATACCTAAGAAAAATGCATTTCTTAGCCCTAGGTTCCAACTTCCCTTCATTTACATGTGCATAAGCAGGACATCCAAATACTTTTAAATTTGAGTAGTCTGCAGGTTTACCTGACCAAACTTCTTCTGGAGTCTTACACTCAATAGTTGTGCAAAGAGATCGATTCACCAACAAGGTTACTGTGTTAACTGCTTCTGCCCAGAATTCCTTGCCCAATCCTGCATTTGATAACATACATCTCGCCTTTTCTAACAAGGTTCTATTCATACGCTCTGCCACTCCATTTTGCTGGGGTGTTTTAACAACTGTATGGTGTCTTGCAATACCTTCATTTTTGCAGAACTCATTAAATTCACCTTCACAAAAATCTAGGCCATTATCGGTTCTCAACCTTTTAATTTGCTTCCCGGTCTGCTTCTCAAGCAAATTCTTCCACTGTTTGAAAGTGACAAATACTTCATTTTTGTGCTTCAAGAAATAGAACCAAACCTTTCGAGAGAAATCGTCAATGAAAGTAAGCAAATATCTTGCACCAACCCCCTTTGAAGCAACCCTAGAGGGCCCCCATAGGTCTGAATGAATGTAGTCCAAAGTTCCCTTAGTCCTGTGAATAGCCGTACTGAAACTAACTCTTTTCTGCTTCCCAAACACACAATGCTCACAGAACTCCATTGCTCCTGCACTCTGACCACACAACAAGCCCCTTTTACTTAATGATGCCATCCCTCTTTCACTCATATGGCCTAACCTCATGTGCCATAAATTTGTGACATCTGATTTAGACATAGATGATGAAGCTGCTGCAACAGACCCAGTGATTGTAGTACCCTGCAACACATACAAACTGCCAACCTTAATTCCTCTCATCAATAAGAGAACACTCTTGCTGATCTTCATGATTCCACCTTCAGTTGTATACTTGCACCCATTTGAATCAAGAGTGTCTAAACTAATGAGATTCTTCTTTAAATCAGGGACATGCCTGACATTAGACAAGTTTCTGACAATGCCATCATACATCTTAATATTGATCGTTCCCATTCCAATAGTCTTACAAGAAGCATTATTTTCCATCAACACAACTCCACCTTGAACTGATTCGTATGTGGATAACCATTCATGATTGGGACACATATGGTATGAACAACCAGAGTCAAGAATCCATTCATCCTGTGATCTAACTTTATCATTAGTCACCAAAAGCATATCAGACTCACTCTCATCTTCAGCAATACTAGCTTTTGCAGAATCATCTCTTTTCTATTGATTTTGAGCACCACCACCTGCCTTCTGCTTATTTAAAAGCTTATAGCATTCAGATTTAATATGCCCCTTTTTCTTACAGTAATTGCAGGTTAAATTCTTGTGCTTAGATTTTGATCTAGCTTTCTTTTTGTCACCATCTGGATCCCTTTCATTCGTTCTCCCTCTAGCTACCAAACCAACACCATTAGATTTATTGGTAGATGTCAACTCATCATCAATCTTCTGCTTGCTTTGCAGATTCGTTTTGACATCCTCAATAGAGATTGTCTCTCTACCATAAATCATGGTATCCCTAAAGTGCTTATAAGATGGAGGCAGAGAACATAACAATAATAGGGCCAAATCTTCATCATCTATTTTAACATCTATCATTTTTAAATCAGTAACAATAGAATTGAACTCAGATATGTGGGATTTAATAAAAGTACATTCACCCATATGAAGGGTATACAGTTGTTGTTTCAATCTCAACCTATTGGTGAGGGATTTTGTGAGGTAGAGGTTCTCTAACTTCACCCATAACTCTGCAGCCGTTTTCTCTGAGAGAACTTCCTGTAGAACATCATTCGAAAGACACAACTGAATAGCTGAAAGGGCTTTATCATCCAAATCGGTCCAATCATCGTCGGACATAGTTGCAGGTTTCTTCGCCTTCCCAAATAGGGTTTTCTTCAAACCCTACTGTGTGAGAACAACCATCATTCGAACCTGCCATAAACTAAAACTGATGTTACCGTCAAACCTATCAATATCGTATTTCGTTGAAGCCATGAATCGAAGTAACCCAGAGCTTTGATACCAGTTTGTTAGATCAAACACCAAGAAACACGAATAATAAAGAGATAATAGATCCATACGACAGAGATTTAACGAGATTCACACACCAGGGTGGTGTGCTACGTCCTCGAGTGAAGAAGAAGATGATTCACTATGCAGAAGAGAAATTACACCCTAGCAGCGGCGAGGAAAAACTCGACCTGAAACCCTAGCTGCGTGAAAACCCTGGAATACAATGACTTTCTCAACAAGCAATAGTACATTATATATATACTCCAAATCGCGGGTCGACCCATCGGGTCACGGTCGATCCGATCGAACCATACCACGGGGGCGTAGCTCCCGCACCCCCATACGAGATCAGTGATGGGCTCTGGTTCCATCACAGATCTCAGAAAATTTTTCATTTGGGTCGCCACCAAAATATGTCGGATCGGGTCAATCCTCAAAATGGGTCAAGAATTCGTGACAAACTTAACATCAATCTTTGACCCAACGAAACTATAATCAATTAAACTTTACCCACACAACTCAAGTTAAGCAAGTTTAAATCAGTTACACTATGCTTGAAAAAGATGAATGTTCAGATAACAATCATCAACATCTCAACTGAACATATCACATAGCCATAGCACTAAATACAATATAGTATTAAAAAAAAAAGTAGAAATAAAGGGGTCAGGCTAGGTCTGGCTTAAATGAGTCAATTCATGTTGGGCTTGTAAATGTGTCGAGCCGGTCAGGCGCCCGTTAGGCTAGGTAGCTGCACCGTGTACTACTTGTTTATAAACATGTTGGACTTGAGCCTGACACATTTATTAATCAGGCCGTTCTAGGTTAAGCCCACACGTTTATTAATTGGGCCGGTCTAGGTTGGGCCATAAACGTGTCAGACTCGATTGCGCCTACCGATGCCTGAAATTGACACCCCTACAAAATACCGTGGTTGGGTTCATATGGTCTACACACAACAGGATAAATGTTTGGTCATTTTAGGTGGTTCACTCTTTTTTTTTTTTGGTAACTAGTGATTCACTCCTTTAAAAGAAAGGAAATGGAGAGAAATAAGGATGGAGTTACAATATGCAAGGAAACAAAGTAGGTGGAGATATGCAAGAAAACAAAGTAGGTGGAGATATGCAAGAAAACAAAGTAGGTGTAGATATGCAAGGAAACAAAGTAGGTGGAGATATGCAAGAAAACAAAGTAGGTGTAGATATGCAAGGAAACAAAGTAGGTGTAGATATACAAGGAAACAAATCAGGCGGAGATATACACAACAACAAATGTCAAATGAGGAATATTTCGATTGTCATTGAAATAGATTAAGGCATAATTTGCAACCCGTGAAAATCCCAATTTTTCTTTTTTTTAGATAAGATTGAAGTCCCAAAAGTAGATAAGAAGAAATCTAGCTGGGAAAAACTATCCCAAAAAAAAAAAAAACTACAAAGAAGAAAGTATGAACAACAAGTTAATTTACAAGCCATCAAATCTCAAAATCACAAGGTCTAATAAATTTCATCTCATGGACTACTGGAAAATATTACTACTTTCTAAGCCATTAATATAAGAGAATTTAGGTGGAAAATACAAAGTTTATCATGTAAAATTTTTGTATGTCCTCATGTGCTCTTATTGGCCCCCACGCTAATGCAGTACCATACAGCTTAACAGCAACCCCCCTCCCTATCAAAAATTAGTTTTGGCTAGTGGGAAAAAAAATAGCTAAACTAATTTTACAAAAATAGCTATATATATATATATAGCTAATAACCACAGGTGCTACCAAAAGAGAATCACCATGGGCACTCTTAATGCACACATAAGCACCTATGGGGGCCATGACGAGGATTTTTTTAGTAAAGGCACTAAAACCCTATAGGGGTTTGTGAACCCTAAGATGAAGTTGTGAACTTCACCACTTAGAGAAGGAAAACTTTATCCATAATCTTGTTGAACTTGGAATGAGATCCTCTTCAACAAACTAGGATCTCCTTGAGATGTATGCCTGCTCTCAGCTATCAGATGCACATTGTAGAAAATCCAATTCCATTGAACTAATAACGTTAATGACAATTGATTTCCCTATAAAAGAAAATAGAACTTAAAAGGTTAAAAGACAGATGATTTCCCTATAAAAGAAAATGGATACAGTTAAAATGCATAAAAATATTCTTCCTAAAAAGGTTAATGACAGTTAATTTCCCTATAAAAGAAAATGGATACAGTTAAAATGCATAAAAATATTCTTCCTAAAAACTAAAAAGGTTAATGACAGTTGATTTCCCTATAAAAGAAAATGGATACAGTTAAAATGCATAAAAATATTCTTCCTAAAACTGGTAGTCTCCTAAAAAGAGCTAGCTCAGTTTATATATAAGACCGACATGGGTAGTCTCACAAAGAAAACAATTGTTTTGGTCTCTTGTGTTTAGAAAAAAAAAAGAGATGGGAAGAATTGGAGCTGTAGTTCTCTTTCTATTGGTTCTAATTGTCTGCACAGGTTTAGTTATATAAATTATTGTCTTGCAATTAACTTAATTAATTCTCTTTACTTTTTTTTTTTTTTTTTTTTTTCTTTTCAATATCCAGTTTTGATTTATATATCTTTAGTTCTTATAAATTAATAATGTATTTTTCTCAACTTCTGTTTAACCTTTCTATTACCTCATCACTAACTATATAAATTACTTGGATATGTAGACATGAAACATATTGGAGCTGCGAATGATGACGTGCAGTGTTGTGCCACCCTTAAGCACTTTCCAAAATGCGATAGTTCCAATGAGAAAAATTGTGACGCAACGTGCCGTACAAAATGTAGCAAGGGGGGCGTGTGTAAGCCTTGGACCCCCCAAGGGATTTGTCATTGTTTATGTTAGTGAATAATATAACGACAATTATAATTCAGCCTTATCCCAACTAAATGGATTCGGCTATATGAATTTTATTTGTCAGTGAAATAATAATTTTATTTTAGTAATAAATTCGGTATGATGAAAATCCATTAGTGCTTCTATTTTTTGAGCATATTCTCATTTTGAATCTTTCAAATATCACACATAAGGAAAAGAAGAAGACCAGATCAATCTCCTTGTTGAACACCAAGGGCTTGTTCCTACTAGATTTGAAGTTGTATAGCTTGCACCAGGGATTTTCAATCTGACGTGTCCGAGATTCACAATCTTCAGATCGGTCTTGACCAATACCCTATTACCCTCATATCATTTCAGAGGATTGGTATTGGATTGGTCAAGATTCAAGATCGATCTCAATCGATATTGATTCAATTTGTACAATTTCTCTAATCCCAATCCATTTTTGGAACCATGAGAGTTACTAATTAATAACTTCAACTCCACAGGGCCTTGCAATCTGAAAAGCAATCCTCATTGCAATGTATAACTTGACCTTTATATTATAGGTGACCGATGATGGAAATAATGGCAAGAGCATTGCAACCCTTTATCTATGTCTAACATAGAGTTCTCTAGTTGATCTATGACCATCGTTGTGCGTTAGTGATCCACAACCTTCTTTTCTCATCGACTTTTGGGCTAGCAAGTAGTAGAGGTTCACTCTCTATAAATAATTCCATCGTTTGTCATTATAGATTGAGTTAATGAATAACTAATGAATATCAAACCATGATCTAACATGGTATCGAAGCGAATCTGCTCCACCAAGCACTTCATCTCCTTTTTTTTTTTTTTTTTTTGCCCTTTGCCGTCCTACTTCCCTCCACCCCATGTCTCCTCTCTTTTTTCCTCCTCCCTGTCAGAGATTAACTAATCGATGTTAAGTGGAGCTTCTTTTACCTTTTACATTCGGTATTTGATGAGCCCAATTTGGTATTTGGACCTTTAGACATTTAAGGAGAAAAGAACACTATTCGTTAGAGTGTACCTGTGCTAAGACACAGCCTTAGCAAAACCCTCTATACCCAATTTGGGCTTTTAGACATTCTAGTGGTGTTTCTAATTATCTTTCCTTTGTTAGATGACCTTGACCCGGATCCGGATCCTCTCCATAGAGCTCATGGACCATAAAGTGATCCCATGGTTGGGAGGACCCAGCCACCCAGGTACACGTCTGAAGGTCACTCCAACTGTGAGATCACTCCATGGTCCATGGGCTCTATGGAGAAGAATCTTATCTGACCCTGACCATGAAATCTGAGAACTCAATCTACTATCCCATTTCTCCATCCATGAGCCTCAGGGGATTGGTGACTTCAATTCCTTCTCAGGCAGAGGAGGCTGGAGACTGCGGTGTGTTTTCTCAAGGATGACAGTCGATTGGAGTGATGCGCAAATGGCAGCAACTAGTTTATTAGCCAATCTTCCGAAATCAGAAGTGCGCCTATGCTTTGCACGAAACCAATGCAATCTGTTCTACACTGGAGTTGCTGAATTGGGGACCACTCTTCCCTAAAGGAAGAAGCTCTAAGTCTCCAGGAGGAGAAGGTGTATGCAAATATTAGGGAACTGGTAGAGTTGTATAAAACGCAAATCGCAAGCCAGGATGCATCTTGTTCAAAGGATCGAAGCACATGGATCCTTGGCATCCAATCAGCTCTGTTCGAGGTCATACTTGATACAAGGCCTAAAGGGTAAAAATAATCAACCATCCAACTAAAATGTTTCTAATACACTTCTCACCCATTTTCGTTGCCAAATAGTGAGTGATTTGGCTATCTGTTGAAACCCCATTTCCTAGTTTGATCAAAGAGGAATGGAATTTTACTTCTCCAAATCTTTTAAATTTATTTCTGAAGTGTACCTCCAAGTAAGATGAAGCAATACACATGTCAGGAATGTAAATATAATCACATAAATTCATGAACCAAAACTTAGCAGTTAGCCACCATATGCTGTTTACTGAAATCAATATTAATGTATAGATAAAAATAGTTCTCAAAATTCTTTAACATTAAGTTATGATAAACAATTAAACAGCTTACAAAATGAACCAAATTTTGCAGCAAAAGATAATCACAAGTGCATTGCCTGCTAAAGAAATGGACAATAAATTTAATCTTTTTCCTGCACAATAGCAGGGGCTATGCGTGCAGGCAAGAGCCAATGAGCACACCTCCTATTGGTTCAATCAATAGAGGAAGGAGGGCAGGGAGGACATGTCATGG
This sequence comes from Macadamia integrifolia, assembly GCF_013358625.1. Lineage (NCBI taxonomy): Eukaryota > Viridiplantae > Streptophyta > Magnoliopsida > Proteales > Proteaceae > Macadamia > Macadamia integrifolia. The sequence goes on along the minus strand of NW_024870462.1, from coordinate 320,819 downwards.
GGGAGGATAGAGATAGAGAAGAGGGGGGGGGGGGGGGGGGTGCTAGCATAGGCTACAACCCCGGACAGAAAACATTCTCTGTTTTTTTAAATTTCAATCATATGGTAGTAGGATCTCTTTTGTACTAGATACAATATCCGACAACATATTCCAAACTTAAAAAGAGCCTCCTTCCAAAGGTTCTCCCAGTGATAAACTACAAGGTAGAGATGTGACAGTACATGACTTCCCAAAAGTTAATGCAGTAAGAATTGAAGAAACCGGATCCGAGCATCAACATTTTTTTTTTTTGGAAAACTGACACGATATCATAATAATAAAGCCAAGCAATATCCAATAATTTTTTACATTTATGGAGCCAGGTTGCAAAAAAAATCGAAGCAATAGAAAACTCGCAAGAATCTCCTTAAGAATACAATTTTCTCTGATCACTTGCAATCTCATCTTATACCTGAAGAGCTCATGACCTTGTTAAGAGCACTCACATAGGCAAGGATGCTAGAAACTATGATGTCCATTCCTTCACTAGTTCCACTGGCAAGCAAGGGAGAATAGCATGATTAGATTAGGAAAAAGAAACTATTCCAAAGGGAAATGCAAGAGCTACCATACCTGAAAGTACAGGGAGCATTTACTCCATTATTACTTGTTTGTGAAGATTTGTGGATGTTCTCCTCTTGGACTACAACTTTTGCGGATGCTATTGTTTCAGTGCCTCTCGACACAGAGTTTATGGAGCACTCAAGAAGTGTTACTGGTAACTGGAAACAAAGGGGAAAATAATTATGCTACTTAGGGAAAGAAAGTTCTCCTACTTATCACCCAAAAGAAAAGGGTTGAAGTTTCTTAAGTAAAAATTATCAAATGTGTGCCCAAAATCACCAGGCTCAAACAAATCCAATGTTGTTATGATAAACTGTAGGAAGAGAACAATAACTCCTTATAAGAAACCTTTTATATATTATGGAAACCCCACAACTCTAGTGTGTAGTGAGATATAGAATCCACTTGCTTTCAAATCAAACAAACAAAACAGAAGCAAGACCAAAGAAAGCTAATGCATTCACCAAAAAATCAATAGTGTCTCGCCCATATACATTGTTGCTACAAAGGAGATGAGACTATTAAGATGTACTATTTGAGTGTCAATCCAGAAGCAAGTGAGCACTTTTGAGGCTAAAGTTTTCATTCAGAGATTACATCAGCAACACCTTACATCCTCATAAAAACATGGATAGATATAAAGCCTCCAGCAAAATGGTAGGCTACAGATTCCCAAACAGTTCCATGGGAAATCTGTAAACACCAAAACCAAGTCATATTAAATGGGAAAAACTTTGATTAGATTGATTAATTATGTAGTTTCCTTAAGTTCCACACTTCCTGTCTGTTTGGTAGCTAATCGTATGAACTGTTCTAAATCAACGTGATTTATGAAAATAGGTAGTTGGAAGCCAGCTTATAATCAAACCACTCACACTGTATAGCTAACAATGCTACTCTTTAAATGAATGTTTACTAGAGCCAGATTAACCACCGATTTGCAGCTATGATAGGTCACCAAAACTTCCTTGCAATGAAACTTGGGACATTACATATGGACTTCAACTGGATTCAGAGAGTTGGGCTAGACAACTTGAAGTACAATAAAGGCTTGGATTAGAGTGGAAGGATCAGCATGGAAAATCACTTTTTATTTGATAAGTAAACTGCATTGTACATAAGTTAGTATAACTACGAAATACAGATTGGAACTATGACATGATTGCAGACCTAGAGACTGGTGCTATCAATCAAAACCTAGATAATGTATGAAGAAATGGTCCCGTAACTCTATGGATATTAGTGGGTCAGAAGGTCAGTAGTCGTCCTAATTTGGATTCTTTGCATCCATATTAAACTAGCATTTAATGAATGCACCTTCTATAAGGATTTTAAGGTTGGGGAGAGAGAGAGAGAGAATGTGTACTATATTCTGATCTCCTCCCTCAAACAAGGATCTTTGTATGTGAGTGTTGAGACTGACAAAACACAAGCATGATCATGTTTTCTTCCATGATATCGTGAATTTAGAGGAACTTGATGTCAATATACTTATCCCTTCCATTAAAATATGAATTCCTTGTCATTATGCATAATCCTTGGAACCTTGTGCTTTTATTAACGAAAAGCGCATTTAGAGCTACATAACTTGAGTAATTAGATGAAGCTGCAATATACTCAACCATTGTTGAAAGTGTTATAGATTTCAGAAGGTTCAGTTTGTTGTGTGTTGTTGGGATACGGCTGAGTTTGTTGTCTGTTGCTACAGATTACACTTCATAGATAGGTCAACAAGAAAAAATTCCTGAACTCCTATCAATGCAAAGATGGAAATGTTCTTTTGCCTCTCAAATCAACTGCCAATTCAAAGTGCACCGTTTCGTTCATTGAGTGACTTATTTTCAGCCCTATACAACCTACCACATCCTGGTGGAGCTTAGTCAATCAAAAGGGATATTGGAATGAAAAAGTGATAAATGTAACCTCAGGACTTGTTTTCTCAGTACTAAACAGAATTTCTTTGGGAAATAACTTAAAAATTTACTCATAATTGCTGAATTTTAAACCATCAGAAAGAGATTAGGAAAAACTTCAAATCGATTATAAATTTGCAAATATTAGCCACTACAAGTAATAGTACCAACTCATTTGCAAACATTTTTCTGCTAAAGCAACCTAGTTGTTTAAGTTATTTAAAAAACTACCTTCAATCACTTAAACCAAGGTGCCAACTAAAAGCATATTTTGCAGAATACTAAAACTAGATCGATTCTGAAATCTCATATATAACTGCATCTTCTACTTCATGAGGAATTTGTCATTCAGATCTTTAAGAACTGTTTTCTAGAGTTTCCTAATATCCCTTTATTCCAAAATCTTTAATTTCTTAAAATTTCCCTTCCATTGTATCTCTCCCTGAATCTCACTTCCTAGAATACAACTCTCCTATTTATAGGTTTTGATAAGTGAGAATATCTCAAAATAGTCCATCATCTCTCCATAATCTTATCCCAAAATGCAGATGAAGAAAAGCCAAGGAAAAATCAAAGTATGAACTGTGGTAACTTTTTATGTGAAAAAACTATATTAGAAGATACCTAAATGACATTAGACAATAAATAGAGTGATGTTACCATATTCACTTCAAGAGGCAAAGAATTGGAAAAGATTGCCTTATGAAAGAGGATTACTCACTTGTATGATTCTAATCATGCATTGAATGGTTTTAGCATAAAGTATTTGCCAGAGTTCACTGATTTCTTGAACATAAAAAAAAAAATTAGGAGTAAAGGGATATAGTCCTCTTGAACATAAGTACTTGCTAGAATTCATTGATTACTTGAACATAAAAATAAAGGGAGAAAGCACTCCACAATGCCAGTGTGGTGAGGAATCTGCAAGACACACCAATTGTGGTTCTGAAAAAGGTATTATCCATATGGGGCCCACATGTTCAGCACAGAAGAGGGAGAAAAAAAGACTCACAGGGAAATTGCACTTTGGCATTGTGGGTAGGGGTGTCAACGGTCCGGGTCGGTGCGGTTTCGGTCCGGTTCCACCGGTTTCGGTGTGAGTTTGGAAGTGACCGAAACCGACCCAATAAGGATTTATCGGTTTCGGTCCGGTGTCGGTTTCGGTGCGGTTTGGGTTCGGGTTGGTACCGGTTTGGATTTATTAGGTTCATTTCGGTTTGGATCGGTTTTTTAAACCGGTATGGAGCCATTAGGAAACAACCAAATGATGAATTGTTGAACTTCGATTTCTTAAATCGATTTGTAACCGGGTTGGTTTTGATTTTTGGTCTAGTTTGAATTCGATTTTCCATACAAATGTATACAAAACTATTCAAATTTTAATTTTTTTAATGAATTTTGGAGTGTTTCGGTTTCTTACCGGTTTGGTTTCGGTTTCGGTCCGGGTTTTGAGCCGGTTTCGGTTTGGTTTCGGGTTCATCCGGTTTTCGGTGCGGTTCGGTTTGGTTTTGGGGTTACAATACTCGAAACCGAACCAAACCAATAAGGCTTCGGTTCGGTTCGGTCCGGGTTGTTATCGGTTCGGTCCGGCCGGTTTTACCGGTTCGGTTTAGGAATTGACACCCCTAATTGTGGGGAAGTTATTTTCCAAAATAAATTAGGAGTAATATATAGTTGTCCTCGTGAACATTTGTGAGTGTCCTCTTCAACAGGAAGAGATAAAATACAATTTCCTCTCATCCTAATTTATTTTTATGTTCATTTGCATCTTCTATTGCTTATTTATCTTCTCATATACTTTAATGGAATGTACATGTAAATAATGCATACCCATGTGATACCTTTAACTGATTTCTAGTGTGGTTTTTGGATTTTGTGATGAAAAATCTGAATACTGGGAGGAAAAAAAAAAAAAAATCAATTGTTCATTCCATCATTAAATTTTTTTCAAAAGGTCCATTGAAAAGGCTAACCCAACTATAGCTTAGTTGGATAAAGTTATGTTAGGTACATTGTTTTCCTAATCTTAGACCCTTTATCTTGATGCAGTGCTCTCCAAGAGTGAAAAAGAAGGTACTCATTTTGTCTCCAATATGAGGAAGGTTGAGTAAAGTGTCATGAACCAACATTCTCCAAGGCAAATGTCTAATGAGGAAGGTTGAGTGCATTATTCTCTTGAAAGAAGTTGCATGACATTATTTGAAATATAATTAGAAAGATTTAGAAGAAATACAGTGAAAGCCAAACCTTGACAATTAGATCAATGGCCTTGAAAGATGCATCAATAAAGCCTTTTCCAACTGAACTTGCTACATGCTCTGTTCCATCAACACCGATGAGTTTAACAGTTGCAGTAGAAAGACCGGAAATTCCGCATGTAACCTGAATCATTGAATTAATGGTTGACTAAATTATGCTGTAACAACCACAAGCTTATGCTTTGACTGGCATGAGCTAGAAAAGAAAGTATAATTTACTTGTACATCTCCGAGTGACCAACAAACTTGTGACTCGAAATTTTCATTTGATGCTAATGCTTTTATGTCATCATCGGAGAGACACTGCAATAGCAATAATTGTAATCAGCACTAAAAATAAATAGATGTCTTAAACTGTCCGAGGCTTAGAACAGAAATCAATATACTAAAGTTAGGTTATGATGTTATAATATCAGACCTCATGCTCATAAACTTAGCACTGTCATCCGTACCAGTTGAGGAAATTACGTGTGCTATCACTATAAAAAATATGTAGTGGTTAGCATAGTAGGAACATAGACATTATTATACATTCATGTTTCAGAACTCTAATCCAGATGCAACTTATATAAATGTATTTCGAAGAAAAATTTTCTTAGTATAAATTTTTGTAAGTTGTAACCATATTTTATAATCTTTCCTTCTAATAATTATTGAATAAAATGAATGATATTGTCTGCCTCAAAGGAATTTTATTTGCAGAGAAAATAGTAGTACAGTCAAATTTGTATATAAAAATTTTTCATAAAGGATCGATGAAATTTTCTGACTGTTTGAAATTCTAACAGAAGAGCTATGAAGTTGTTCAAATTCAGTAAATTTTCCAAATATTTATGGCAAAGGTGGAAGCAGAAGGAATGACAGTTGTAGCTCATAATTACCATGTACCATCTATCTTTCAAACCTCTTAATTCAGAAGCACTTGGAGATTCAGATTCGATGATTTGGATTGATTTTAATTAGCATAGGGCCCTACTTTTTTATCGCAAGGCAGAACTTTCTCTTTATTCTTATTTAAGGGAGGGTGAATATTGTTACTTTTAGTATTTAGAAATAGGAGCAGTTGACCGATCAATGAAAAGCTCCGAGAATGTCGTTTGAGGTGGTGCAGCCATGTTCAACAGAGGCTTGGGGATGCCCTAGTAAAGAGGAGTGAGCTGATACCGATTGAAGGAGCTAAAAGAGATAAGATATAAATCAATTCTTACTTCCGGTTTAATTCTCTTATCCTGCTTCCTATTAATCTCTAAACCTGTCCCTCCTTTTGTTTTATACCCATCTTGGAGCATGTTTAGCAGCTAATTAGATCCTAAAACTTTAACTGGAAACTAGGATTTCGGCAGCTTCATCACATTTACTCTCCGCTATCTTACCATCAAATCACTATACAAAATGGAGCTTGCCACGTGGCAAACAAAGATTCAAGAAAAGGGAAAAACAGTTTAACAGTAGAAAATACATACAAGGTTTGGTCATATGGTTGAATTGCACGACCAAATTTGCCAAGTGGCCAGTTCAGGGTGCATCCTATCTGCCAATAGTTTAGATTGGACACATCACCCCTCCATATGGCATAAACCTAGGACTTTTATAGCTAATACAATTCCCATTTGCTATACTTTTGACATCTTTGAATCATCTAAATATTTCATCACTACATTAAGAAAAAGGAAATTGAAAAGGGGGTGGGGATTTTGAAACCATGCTCAAAACTCTAACAGGTACTCCACTATATTTCTAAATAGTGCTTTCATACAATATTATACTTCAATTCTTAGTTTGAATGATGCTCCCGATTATTAAAATCATCCATCGGACTCTTCATCAACACCAAAAGATTGTTAGTGAGAATGGATGTCCCAAATAACATATTTTTAGTTCGAACAGCCTAACCATATGATCATGTTATATGAGTCAAAGTGTTCTAGATCAATGGTTAAACTGCTAAAGCCATATATCTCAATGTAATAATGGCAGTGAGTATAAACCAATAACCTCTGATATTTTAGTCAAAGATCGGTCACTAATATTGACTTCCTCAAATTTATTTAGTACAGTTATTTATCTCATCGTTAACTCAGAATTTATTTTTATTGGATCTTTCTTAAAGTCAAGTCAAAGCTTGGAGCATCCCTATTGAATTATCCAACCCAAAATCTTAAGCTATTAGGTGGAGAGGCCCAACTTCTATAAGAAGTCATTCAAGGTCCAAAAACAATGTAGGATTATTGGGAAACAATCCCATCCTATTTCTCACGTATACTAGGTGAACAATCATGATATTAGTATGTCCCATGCAATACCCTCTAGATAGGGAGAAGAGAAAGAGATGAGAAAAGGGAAGCCTTCATAAGTTCATAGACTGTAATACTATCCTATGAAGGATTTTAATGCTGATTCAGTTTCTCTAGCCTTTCCCAACAAGAAAGGGACCAGAAAAGAGGGAAATTCTGTAATTGCCTGCATCCTTTCTCAAACATAAATACTCCTAAAGCAATTTCCACATGATAAAATAATTGTGCATTAAAGACTTCCTTTTTCATCATTTTGGAGTCAGAATTTGCAAATATGAGTATCAGAACACAAACAAAATTCTTTTCAGAAGGCTCCTTTTTTAATCAAATGTGCTAACTCCTTGGAAAGATCACTCCAAAGCAAGTTCACAACAGTACTTTAATCATCATATCCACGTACTTAAAAATTCCTGACACTTTCTTCTGAAACAGGATTTCAAGGTGCTTGTGAATTGGGTTTTAGCACTCAAAATAATGCGTAGTTACTTTAGTATTAACTTTCAAATGTAAGGAACCCAAAATTCTTGAAATTGCTTATGAGTTAGCAAACTAGAGTGCATTATGCATGTACTATATGCCACTCTGAGATCCAGGTATTTCCAACAGGGACCAATAAGAACTATATATTTTTAGCATTAAAAAGGGCGTACCAAGTGCAATAGGCTCCCGCCACTACAGGATCTAGGGAGGGTCATAATGTACACAGCCTTACCCCAGCTTCACTGAGAGGCTATTTTCACGACCCAAACCCGTGACCATTAGATCACAATGGAGCAACCCTACCATTGCTCAGAGGTCTACCCTCTTATATTTTTAGCATAGTACAAGTGAAAAATCAGAGGATAACCATCAGCTACCTAAACACCATGCCTAACATTTCAACAGCATCCACTGTTTATAGGAAGAGAAATGGTCCAAATAGGAACAGAAGGATCCTTGTCTAAATCTCTGCTGCTTAAGAAATGCCCTTCTAAAAGATTCATTAATAACCAAATCAGAGCAAAGAGGAGAAACAAGAAAACTTCTAACATAATGTAGCTAAGACAATGTTGAGATTAATGAACTTAAAAACTTGAATGACAATATCAGAAATGAAGATATTGGGGGGAAATTATGAGTGACAATGACATGAGATGGGTCAAAGATGGGATTTGAAAAAAAAAAAAATATCATAAACGACAATGTAATCATTCTTGAGAAAAATAATTACAGTCACAAAAAGTGATTTAACCTTTTTCTTAGCAGCTGCTGCTTTGAAACGCTGAAATATGTCGTCAAGTTCATTATCTAACTCATAACCAAGCTGAGAAAACAGAAAGAAAAGAACTATAAATTAATATTAACAACAAATAGATAAAAGTATTTATCATCTCATCCAAAGAAAAATGAATTTTGAATACCTTAGAAAGGCGAGATTTCAGACCACTGCGACCACTGTATTAGGGGAAATGAGTAAGATAATCTTATATTACTTGTTTGTGAACAAAGAATCTTAATAGAAAAAATCAGAAAATGATGTTTTATATATGAGCTTAGCAACCTACACCTATTTCACTCGAACATTACTGCTTCATGGTCGTTAGTGTTAAACCTATAATAAAGACGTACTTTCCAACTTATGGTCATTGGTTGAAATAAATGTCTATTTTCCCCCTCATTTTTGGTGTTCTCTTTGAGGTTATTGTAACAACTTTGTTAACAATTTGTGAAAAGTAAATAAATATTGACCAAGTATATTGATTAGACCGGAGCAACAAGTTAAGAATGCCGATAACTGATAAAGTCAAAGAAAAAATATTCATAACTCAGTAATTTAAAAGAAGACCATATAAATATTTGATGGGTGATTAATACTAGAAAAAATAAATGAACTGCAGGATCCTGACACATAATTATCCCTTGAAGAGACTCAAAAAAAATTTCAAGCTTAATCATAAAAATATCCTTGTATGTGAAAATGAAATCTTGAACTTTTTAATGAGGAATAAACATAGGGTTTTTTTGTTATCATGTTTTGGCAATGAAAAGATGCTTAAAGTCAAAAAAGAAGGAAGCAGTTTTCTTGGATGGCATGTTCATTATTGGATTCACGAACAATACAAGTATCTACCATGTAGAAGGTTTGGATGGGGCTGAAATTTTTTGGACAAATAGAGCCCAATATCCAGTTTTCGTGTGTCTCATCCTAAACGGAGTTGGCGAAATGGCAACATAAAGCTTTGAAAATCTAGAATGAACTTATTGAAAAGATATGAATGGATGAAAAACAGGGATCTTCCAATATGCAGGAGGTATATGATCGAATTTGTCCAAAATTTTACACAAGGCCAACACAGCCCAAATAGGTTAATGAATGGCAATAAAAATAGTTTAATGGAGGAAAGGATGAGGTAATACTTTGGTTGTGGGGCTGTTGCCAAAACTGCAATGTAGAAAATATGAACTCTAATGGATAAGGAAGAAAGAGAAGAAGAGATCAAGAACTGTGAATCCACACAGCTTTTCTTAGCCTTGATAAGAAAAAAAAAGAGAATTCGTTCAATGCTCAGAACATGGGGCAGTACATGTGTATATAGTGCTCAGCTCAACCCGGTTCCCAATAAAGCAAGGAGTTCTGATTCTGTTTTTTTTTTTTTTTTTGTTCTCCCTCTTAGTAGCCATTAACAATTTTAATAAATAGTAACCACCTCTTCTGAAAAAAGTAAGGTAAATGTAACCAAATCAATATTAAAATCCAAATTGAAAAAGAAAACACCAAAACAATTAAAAATCCAATCTTGCTTACTTTAAATAACTCCCAGTGTGAGGCTCATAAGCAAGAAAAACTCAAATATATTCTGCTAGAATGTGTAGATATAATTTGATTTCAACTTCTTTTCTTTGTTCCTCACTCTCTAGAAAAAACTCAACTAATAGAATATTTTCATTTAACTACTTAATCGTGGTTAGAGGCCAAAAGGTGTGCTAACTCTGCATTCTAACAATCCTCATACAGAGGGAAAATTTCGTTATTACACTTCATTGTTAATATTCTTTTGGGATCAAGGGGATGCTCAAGCCCTCTGATTGCCCCAACCTCCTTATCCCTATGCATAACCACTGAGTGACCAACACAGACCAGTCCATTCACTGGCCAGGTTGGAACGCTTGGGTTGTTGGCAGATCTATTGCAGGTAAGGTGAGGTTCTTTAGTAGACTACCGGGTTTATTTGGTTTATTTGGTTTAGACAGTTAAAAGAAGAATAGCTATCCATCCCAAACCTGACCACAGTTTCTTTATTGGACAGGAAAGAGAAATATCAAATTTCAAACCCAGTATCAGAAGACAACAAGTGTTACTAAACAGCGATAACTGCAACTAAACAGAGTGTATGAGATTAGGAAATTAAATTATCAATTTTACCCCCACAGAAAAACCCAAGTACCATCCCTGTCGTTAATCTTGCCACATTTCATAAAAGCAAACACCCAAAGAGAAACCATATGGAAAGAATACATAGACAACATTTCAAACTTTAGATTATTCAATACACATAATTTTGTCATTAGATAGAAGACAAAAAGGAAAACAATGTCATTAAAAAGTCAATTCCTAGACAGGAAACTTGGAAATTTACACCATAGCCATCACAAACCCATTATAGATCATCAAAGACTGACATCTTAAAACATAGTATTTAAGAAAGTATTCCATACCTATGTTTTCCAAGGACAAAATCAGGTTCACTTGACCGAGACAATCCAATATCTTCAGGAGAAAGGATCTCATATGTACTTCTATGTTTAAGCATTCCATCCTACAAAATAAAAAAAAAAAAATTACAAATCCTTTTTAACCACTATCAAGTTACTTTAATGAGAATGACATTGGAGAACAAATAAGCAAAACAGCATCAGGCAAGAAAAATTATTTTTATTTAAAGAATCAATAAATAAAAAAGTCAAGTATATAAAGTCAAGTAAACAAACATGTTTCATGGAGGAAATTCTGGGCAATGTGTTTACCTTGCATTTATGCCAGAAATCACAAGTATAGGCCAAGGTATCAAGTCTTGAGACTCTGATACGTATTGTGGATGGCCACGTCAAATACAAAACAAAACCCAAAAAAAAAGAATATTTTATGGACAGAATTGTAACGAACTGATACGGACCAATATAGTTAGATACAAACATTACTTCTACGGGCTGATACTAATGCAACCCCAAGTTACGGAACCCTAAATTTGGATCATTAGGGGTCATCGGATGTCCATGAATGGGATGTTAGAAATGCCATTTTTAACTCCTCAACATGCTTCCATTCTCCAGTCATCACTGACATCCATCAAATCTACCATTGACAGTACTCAATTAAGGATTCTCCTTCGCATGTTTAGGCCTTCTACCTAAACAATGACCAGTATCATTGACCTTTTAATTCAAACGTCATAATCAAGAATGTTATGCTATTATTGTGATCAAACCTTGTCCATATTTTTAATTTAAATAAATAAGGATGATTTTCCATCAATGGCAAATATATAGGAAAGACAAATAAAAGAAAAGATATTAAAAAACATATTAAGTACAAGATAAAACTGCTTCAGAAATGAGAAGAGCAAGCCCATGAGGAGACAATTGAATAAACCATACACAATCGGACTAAGATTTTACTGAAAGAAGTAGTATTCTTACAGCATTTTCTATATTTTGTATATCAGTTTTGAGAGGAAAGGGCATGCAGATTTACAGAAGTAGGGAGGAGTAGAGTTGATCCAAGAAAGCAAGTTTAGGAGAGTATCCCACAAGAAAGAAATGCAAACCTGATGGATACCACTTCCATGAACAAAAGCATTAGCTCCAACGATAGCCTTGTGTGGCTGAACCATGAATCCAGTATACTCCTCTACCTGAGTAAGGAAATCAAGGGTCAGAAGCTTTCAAGGAGCAGACTCAACCAAAAGACGCAGGAAAGTCTTAAGAAATAACACTTGAAAATACCATCTTGCTGGTCGAGACAATGTGTCTAGTGTTGATCCCAGTATGAAGCCCTCCCAACTTCTCCCCACGGCATTTCAGAGCCATTACAACCTAAATTGGGAGGAGAGAATAGAAAATTTTGGCAAGTAAGATTATAAGCAGGAATTCTATCAGGACTTATAACCCTAACAGGACTCAATAGCATCATTTATAAGGTGCACTATTATTCTGTCTAGGAACAATTTAGTTTAATTTACTAAGGAAATTGTTGCATAAGTCAGCTGACTACAATTTTGGTTCTAAACAGTGTTTTCTTCAATTATAAAATGGATCCAATTTCAGAATTACACTTGTAAAGAGTTTAAAAAGTCATCATTCAAAACTTAGACAAGATAAGGAAGGCAGGAACTTCAGCATTGAAATATTTTATGCTGGTATTAACGCAGAGTGCCCTAATTCAGAAAAAAAAAAAATGTATATTTATCTAAAAGACACTGAAAAGTAAAAATGGATTGATCCCCCTTTCATTTAGTTTCTTCTAAGCATGTCAAGATAGTATACTTGAGAAAACCATTATTCTCTGGCAAACCCTCCATTGACATGAACCACTGCAACTTATTTATTATAAGCCTAGTATATAAACTCAATACCTCTTCAAGGGAAGCATTCCCAGCTCTTTCTCCAACTCCATTGATAGTTACTTCTAATTGTCTTGCACCTGCAATTGCTGCCTGAATTGAAGAATCCTCAACAAATGAATCAATATTATTACAAAGTTCCCCCACCCAAAGTACAAATATTTTCCTTTTATTTATTTATTTTCTAATAAGAAAAGGATTGTGTGTAATGTAAGGGAAGAATTACCATTATTGCACTAGAAGAAGCTTGGCCAAGGTCATTATGACAATGTGCAGAAACGATGGCATTATCTATTCCAGGAGTCTTGGCCTTAATCACAGAAATGAATTCTGCAAATTCAGTTGGTAAGAGGTTTCCTACTGTATCAGCAATGCCTAAAGTCGTTGCCCCAGCCTTTAGAGATTCCCCCAAAACCTCGCAAAGGAATTCGATCTCTGATCTGAAAAGCAAATAAGTAATGTTACACTGACCATGCGAATACAAAATAAACTGCAAAACCCAAGTTTGATTGGGTTGGTTCTCATGGAATAAAAAGTTGGGAATCGGATACTGGTGATGTGATGAAGTTAAATGATGATATCATGTGGTCCGATTTAAGTGTATTTTGGAAAGAGTTCTCTGAGCAAGTGGTATAGAAAGCACATCGGTGAGATGCAATAAAATTGTTTCACACACAGAAGGGCAGTGAGATCACTTTAAGCAAGGAGAGATTGATAGATGTGCTAGCTTACTTTATGCTCATGTCCCCTCCACCACCTAAGCACGAGAGTACAAAATGATCACTAAATGATCACTGCACCCATTTTGATCGATGTCCATGTAAGCTCTGTCATTGGTTAGCACAATGACGTGCATCATGTATCCTCTATAGAGAACTTTTTTTTTTCTTTTAAGAGAAGAAGTTTTTATTTATATGGTGATTTGCGATATAATTAATTAATATGAAAATGACATAAAAAAAAAATAAAAGTGGAGGGGGGAGAAGAGATCGCTTCCTGGTCACATAGCATTTACACTGGCACAAGGATCAATGAGAGCTATGTAAAGATGTAACAAGAATAATTTTTTTTATTTTTACTTTCTTATCCTTGATCTATAAAAGATAAAGTATCACCGAACAGTCGGCCATACTCCGTTATAAATATCACTCTTTACCTTCTAAATGGTGGCAATAAATGGGACATGTGTTGCCAACCTTTAATATTGTGGTGTACGCAATTCTATGTATGGTCCTGACTTCTTTGAACATGTTTTATATTACTTATTTGGCTCCTCTTCAATGATTGTTCCTTATAATCACTCTTTAGTCAGACGTATGCATGCAGTTCTGGGTAATTGAAACGCAAACCTCAAACATGTATCTGATTAGGTGATTGGATCGAGCGTCAATCATTGCAAAGGATCTAGATCTCATGTTACCTTATCCCATTTTAATAATCAATTAAAAACCTCAACACTAGACTCGAATTCTGTGACAATTAAAAAAAAATAAAAACCATCTTGAAACCTGAAAGCCAAAAACAAACTACATGCTCCGTACTTGTAACGCATCCAGTTTTTACAGCCCTTTGAAAAAAAATTGACTGCTACTCAAGTTGCAGCTACGTGTACTGGTTACACGAGAAGAAGTTGTGGCTTAATAGACTAATCATTAATGAATGACCAGGGATGACTAAACTAAAATAGCAAAAAAATGACCAGGGACGACTAAACTAAAATAGCAAAAAAAAAATCTACTGAATAACTAAAGAAATTATTTATTCTCTCAGTTTTCATAAATATCCTCCTAAATTTCAATATTTAAAAATGAAAGAGAGATAGGAATGCTAACAGGATAATCATGTATCAGATATGCTAGCGAGATTTTAATCGTAGGAATTGAGAGAACCGTTCGATTGAGAGAAAATGTCCAAAGCTTCAATCCACACATGTTATACCCTATATCTCTCCTAATTCTATCTCCACACTCGGTAGCCATGTCGGAACGTTGCCCCGCTGGTGTTCTCTCTCTCTCTCTCCAGCTTTTTTCGTGAACCCTCTTTTTTGTCTATTTTTTCAAGAAGGCCTAGCTATCCGAGCTTTCTTCTTCTTAGACTTGGGGTGATAGCGGCAGTGACAACGGCAGCGACAACGACAGAGACTGTGAGGGATGGAAAATCGCCGAAGATAGTGAGGGAGAAAAAGAGTGACTGTACAACGTCGGGGCTGGATAGATTATGTAAGACAACAACTACCCAATGGTATTGACGTACTCCATCTAATCCAACGGTTTACATTCGCTAACTTTCCTAATGCCATTGTGTCCGGTTGACTTTCATGTCCTTTTCCCTTAAATATATTTATAGATTTTATTTCCCTGGCTGCCAGCACGGGTTGGGCAGCAGCCAATTTTGTTTTCCTCCCTCTCCCCCCGTGTCAACTTTGTGTGTGTTTGTTTTTATCGCTGTTTGTTTTTTTAAGCATTGACCAACACTTGTCAACCTGCATGGCCATGGAGAGAGAGAGAGAGAGAAATCCAGAAAAAACGAACCTGGCAGCATCCTCAGCACCAAACTCAATGTCCACAAATCCCAAGCTCTTAGCATAGCTCACCATCTCCTTCACGATCTGCAACACCTCCTCCCTTGTCTTCCTCAATTTATACTTCATATGTATCTCACTCGTCGCTATAAACGTCAAAATCCTCGGCCGCTTTGCCCATTTTAACGCCTCCCACGCCTTATCAATATCACCACGAGTGCACCTCGCCATGCCACAGATAACCGGTACATACCCATTCTCATCAACCTCATTACCAACTTCCTTTGCAATCACTCTCACAGATTCAAAATCATCTTTACTAGATGCAGGAAACCCAGCTTCAATTATATCGACGCCGAGCTTCGCTAGGTTCTGTGCTATATCAAGCTTTTGCTGGCCGTTCAAGGCGGCGCCGGGAGCTTGTTCGCCGTCGCGAAGGGTTGTATCGAAAATTCGGACATAATTTGGGTTAGAGATTTGGTTGGGGATGTAATTGAGACGGCATGGAGAAGAAGGTGATGCCATTTTAAAGGTGTTGATCGAGAGCTTTAGAAATGAAAGACTTAAAAGGAGTAGAAGATGAGTGAAAGGAGGTTGTGTGGTGAGTGTAGTGACAAAGGGGAGATGGGGAATATATAAAAGGAAATTTTGGAGACTGATGCCAACATTACTCTGGCATACCAAAAACTTGAATCTAAAGGGTAGCGGTGGAAAATACCCTCTTAAGGTGGAATTTTCTAATTTACCCTCGAGATTCTATTTCCTTGTCTGCTACCTAGGTAATAGTAACTTGGTTGAAACCGGGTACTAGCCAAATTTTATTCTATAGAATGAATCAGATCTTAAGTTTTCACTGTGAGCCTGAACCCCCAATGTTTCCATTACCTAGGCAAACGTTTTTACTTAGGGGTGTAAATTGGTCAGAAATTGGGAATTAGGTTCAATTCCAAGGAGTATTGGTGTATCTAAAATCAGATCAAATTTTGCTTAAGTTTTGAAAAATTGATACTCATATCGAATCAGGCTAAATCATAATGCTTGCTTTATTGATGTTTCTAGATAGGTGTGTTTCCATTGGCCCATGTTTTAATGGGGTCGTGCTCTCAAATAGAGTTCTTTTTCGCACTAATTTATTTTCCAATGCCATTCTACTAATGCTTCTATTCAATGAGGTGAAGACATATAGGGGCTACGTCGTTTGGCTCCAAGGGAAATTATAGGGAAGAGAAATTTTTAAACTTAAAAAAGGAAATCTTTGTAATCATGACCTAGTGTGATTATATCACTAACTCCAAATCATTCTATATTTAGTTAACAAATTTCAATTTATTTTGCATCCAAAACCCTTTGCTATAAAATAAAAATTAAAAATTACATGCAAAACATATCATTGTTAAATATAATAAAAAATTTAAATAATTAAGACAATCACATGGTGTAATAATTGTACATACAATATCAACATGAATCGTTTGTATAAGAAAATTTTAGCCTTGATTTTCTTTAAAACTGATTTTTTTTTCATCAAAACAGTATCAATGACTAGCTATACCGATACCTCAAACCATGTTTCTAAGGGCCCATTTGATTTTGTTTCTCCAATTTCTGTGTCTAGAAACACCAAAAACCGTTTCTATGCTAAGAAATGATTTTTGGAATTACAAAATGGTGTTTGATTTTTCTATTTCCCAAAATGTTTTCAACAATGTAATTGAGTTCAAGACATAAGTGAAGGCACGGTACTGTAGGAATGCAACTCACTAATGAAGGCATGTCATTGGAGTTGTAGGTCTGCTTCATGGAGATGAGCTTCAGAAGGATGAAGGCAACCAGAAACTGTGAGCTTCATACAACCAAGTTGGAATCACCGCATCTGGATAGCAAAAAGTTTCAACAATGAGTTGGGGTTTGGGTAGGTCGGGTGAAGTATTTGGGTTTTCACAATTTTTGTCGCTCCCACTTGTTTCTAGAAACAAAAAAACAAGTCTAACTTGTTTCTCCATTCCTGTTTCCAAACACAGAAATATGCATAAATTTTTATTTCTGTTTCAAAAAACAAGTGAAACAAAATACAAAAAGCAAACGGTTTTTTGGGTGTTTCCGTTTCTAAGCACAGAAAAATGAAAAACCGTTTCTAGAAACAAAATCAAACGGACCCTAATGTCTAGAAACAGCAGAAATGGATTTTCAATTTTTCGAAAATAGTAACGGTTTTTTTAGTGTTTAATAAACCTGTTTCTTGAAACATTTTTTGCAGATATAATACCACTAAAAAATACAAAGTATCATCGGATACCCAAAAAGGAGAGAGGGTTCAATTGCCTCTTTTTAGGTTTAAATAGTTAAGAGATTTATCGGGCACAATAACATTTTTTTTTCTCAAATTCGTTTTTAAAAACGACGAAACAAATTGGATTTGTTTCATCAAAGTCGTTTCTAAAATTATAAATAGGCATAATTTTTTATTTATATTTGTAAAAATGGATGAAACAAAACTACTTTATCAAATGTATTTTAAATTGTTTCTCCATGTTTGAAAACAAGAAAACATAGAAACGAAACGTTAGCAAATGATGCGTAATTTCTAATCCACCCCGGGGTAGTCAACCATTCATTCACATTTCTCCAACCAAAGTTCTACAATGAGAGAGAGAGAGAGAGAGAGAGAGAGAGAGAGAGAGAGAACGCCCTGCTTGGATTTAAAAATTAATTCTCCTCCCTCATTCTCTTTCTTTTCAAGTTGTCAATCATGGACAAAAGACATATGGTCCATCCCTATCACTCACGTGGTGTCATTGGAGAAGACCAAGCTTTTTCCGCTCTCTCCCTCCTTTCAAGCTGTCAGCCATGGACGAAGACATATGGTCCATCACTCAGGTGGTGTCACATGGGGAAGACCAAACTTTGTGACACATAAGGTCAAGGCTACTAATGTCACCAAGCTTTTTGACACCTAAGGACAAGGCTACCAATGTCATCAAGCTTAATCCACTCAAATTGTTGGATTTAATATCTTTTGTCCAAACGTCAACACATCATAAATGGCAAAAAAAAAATTTCTTTTTTTTTTTAATTTTCTTTTCCTATAGAAGCATGGTCTTAGGTATCGGTCTCGACCGATTCACTGTAGATCTGTATTAGATTAGATCGAACCATTTTGCTTGTTGAAATATTAATTTTTTTATTATTACCATTTTTTTTATTCAAAAGAATCCATTGTACAAAAAAATAAAATAAATAAATTCCATATGTAGATCACAGTGGAAAGGGATGCTAGTCGGCTCGGTGAAGTTGTAGGCCCAGTAGATCAGATCAAGAGTGATTCCTCACTTATCCTGTCAGGAGTCAGTCGAACGCTCGAGTATAGATTCTCTATGTTCATGTGAACGGCCGGGACCAACCGGCCTGTAGATGTAAAAGGATCCATCCATAGGCCTGACCTGAAATCGTTTGTCTACGAACAAAACAAAAACAAAGTAAGTTGTTAATAATAGTTCATGAGACCTCGAATTCCCACGTTCCAGCGTGCATTATGCCAATAAGACACCATATAAAATTCATTTTCTTACAAAAACCTCATTCGAATTCATCATTTATTACTTACATCTTCGTGTGTAACCTCAACAACCAAGACTCTGGAAATTCACTTTATTTCAACACCAAAAGTTGAAATCTAAACGTTGAAATATTCATCATTAATTGAATTAAACAGAAAATTAAGCATCTATTCGGAGTCTTCGCAGATCTCTTAGTATTCCACATAGTGCAAACTTAAAAGTCTTATACATGAGTTTCCATTTCTTGAAAAGAAAAAAAAAAAAAAAAGGCCTTGCCTCTTAGATGCAATGCACACGCTACAATCCAACGATGTTCAACTTCACTTACACACAGACACTAATACAGTTCTTGGTGGCTTCCCAGGGCGCCTGGCATGTTGAACAGTGAAGTTATCAAGTAATAACACATCTCCTTTTTGCCACTTGATATCGACACAATTCTCATCCAAAATATCTTTGAATACCTCAAAGGCCTCAGCAGGAAGAGCACTTCCATCCCCAAAGGTTACTTTCATGTCTTTTTCATTACTTGTGTAACCTAAGATGGTATTGAACCAAACCCTCTTTCCTTCAAGTTCTTGAATTGGATTTAGAGGCCCATGTACAAGGTCTGCACTCCCATCCTTGTTGAAGTTGATGGAGCATGAACGTAGCCTTTCGGAAGCCCTAGAAGAAAACCAATACAAGAAGATTAATAACAACATAAATAATGTTCCAAATGTTGATGAGCCTAAAGAATGATATGATTTTGTCCATTAAAAAAGAGAAAAAGGAAATCACACACAGAGGACAACGATTTATGTGGTTCATCTAAGATGGCCTCACATGGCTGAGCGATAAATCAAAGGTTTCATTATTCTAAAGAAGAAATTACAAACTCTCACCCACAACTCCATACGAGACTATTCTCTATATGGAGACTTCAGCCACATTACAATATTAGAGAAACCCTAATTCTCTGAAAAACAAAATTTTACATGGGTGACTGATAAACCAAAGAGTTCATACATTATTCTAATAAAGAAATTGCAAAACCCCATCCACACTCTCATACGAGATCATTCCTGATATAGAGTTAAGTCGCATTATTATATAAAGAAAACCTAATTTTCTAAAAATAAAATTTGTATAAAATTATTATAATTTCCTAAAAATAAAATTTGTATAAAATTATTATTTCTTGAATTTTAAGATCTGACCTCACCAATATCTCCAAAGAGTTGAACAAACCAATGTAAAACTATGAACCTAACACCCAACATTTATCTCTTAATAAATTTTTTTGGAGAACTGGTAAGAGACCTCACATGTCAAATTTCAAGTTCAAAATGATAATAAGTCACCAATGCTAGTACCATTTTAATTCTTCAGAAGTTTATACGTACGTTTGCTTTGCTTCATCTTGATCTTCTGTTTGTAGAAACCATTTCCAAGACCTGCCGCTAATAATACCAATATCATTCTCTTTTGGAAGACTCCGGCCAAATACACAACCTTTTTCCATTAACTCGGCAACAAATTCCGGCAACCTTTCTTCCATCTTTTCTACTACAATAGGGCTTGGCACAATTAATGTCTCGCCGCCTGCCGGTGGTGGTTGGGAACAGAAAAAGAATAGCTTGGAAGGGCAGTCCTTGGTCTTCATCATTCACCCAAAGTCATTAAGTGTATATATGTCAAACAAACAAACAAACAATCAAAAGATCTAGAGAGAGAGAAAGAACTAACCAGGGACATTTCATGATGGAAGATGATGAATTTTTCAGGAGGGGCTTCATTGGTGGTGTGAACCCTATCAGCAATCTTCAAACGAGATGCAACTCCCCAATACTCCATTTCTTCCCATCCGAATGCTTCCACTACTCCTCCAAACTCTTCAGCAGAGTTAACTCGGAATCCCCTAAACAGAATCGCCGAGTGACGTTGCAGTAGCTCTTCCACCCACTCCCTCTTTGCTTTCACCATCTCTATCAACTCATTTGAACCATACTCAATACCCTCTCCATTCTTTGGAGGGTTCAGTGTCTTTGGGAACACTACACCCCCAAATTTCTTCTCTTCTTCTATCCTTCCTTCCACAAACTCCATATCTCTCTCTCTCTCTCTCTCTCTCTCTCTCTCTCTCTCTCTCTCTCTTATGCTGACAAGTCTGTGTGTGTTTATAATCAGTCTTCCTCTTCCCTCCTTCACATCACCATCCCCCTTCTCTTTCTCTCTCTAACCATATGTCCTTGAAGTGAATATTTGTGGCTACTGCGATATCACGGAATGATATCTAGATATCAATAATTGAATGAAAGAGACAAATTAGTTTTTCCAGGGACAAATCTTTTTTTTTTTTTTTTTCCTTTTCTCAAAATATCTTCATTCACCCCCGACGTCAGTTACACCACACACCTTTCTTTTCTTTTTTCATTTTTCATTTTTATCCCCATTATCCATTATCGTATGTTTGGTTATATGAAAAATAAAAGAGGAGGGAAGGGAAATGAAATTTTCATACTTAAAAAATATATATATATAATCATTACCCATATGACTTTAACATTTACTTCAAATCTTTCCATATTTGGTTATAAAATTTCACTTTACTTTGCATCCAAAACCCTTCGCTATAATATGTAAAATAAAAATTACATGTAAAATACATTATTACTAAATATGATTAAAAAAATGAAGAAGTTTATACAATCATACGGGTGATGACTATAAACATTTCTTTTTAAAGTATAAAAAATTCACTCCCCTTCCCTTCCCTCCCGTCCCCTCCCGTCCCCTCCCCTCCCCTCCCCTTTCCTTTAAATTTTCATTGTAATCAAATGGGGCCTTAAGAATGTGCTTATAAATAAATACATTATCTAATAAATAAAACTGTACTTTTTATTATTTAATCAAATCATCTACTTTTTAAAATGCATATAGAGACACAAGTGACAAAATATGGGGTAACCATGATTAATCTAGGTCAGGCCAGCTAGTCGAGCCAATTAGGGTCAATCAAGATCAGGCTGGGCCTAAACTGAGATATGACATTCTGACCTAAGACTGGGCTGGGCATAGGCTGAGTTAGAAGAGCTTAGGATGGGCTGGGTTTTTTCAAACTCGGCCTTTTGACACAGTGTGTGTGAGAGAGAGAGAGAGAGAGAGGTTTTATTGCGAGTGACAAGAAAAGCCCCAACTGATTCAAGATAAATCCCAAGACAAATCCTATGGAAAAAAAAAAAAAGAGACTAAACCACTTTATATAACCCATAGGTGAACATACCCTCTCCTAGTTTCATCTGTTATCATTGGATGAGCAATGGTAATGATAACCCATAGGTGAACATACCCTCACCTAATTTCAATCATTGAATCTTAAGCTGTGTTTGGTATGCATTATTCTCAGAACACAATCTAGAATTGTTTGATAGGCATTCTCATTCTAAATTCTGGTTTTAGAACGGGGTTGAGAATGGCATCGTTCTAGAACGGGTCCAAAGAGCCCTTCTGCGCTTTCATTCTTGCATCTTGCTTTGCTTCAACTCGTGGAGACTAGCGGATCACCTACATGGTGATTCTTCGACCAAGTGGCGTTTTTGGATAATAGTTATTGTTTGAAGACTACTTGCAAATTAGATCTTGGTGCTTTGGGGATTCACTGCAAGTCTTTGGTTCATTTGAGGACAAATATATATTCTCATAGGACATGGATAAAAACTCTTCAACTTTGATTTATAAGGCCGCTGTTGAGCATGAGAAGGATGAGCAACCTTTCAGCTAAGGATGTGAATTTGTAACCGAAACCGTTTATCAGTATCGAACCGATCCATTTACACCAAAACCGCAAAACCGTTTGATAAATAGTGCCGTTATGGTTTCAAGTTTCAGGCCGATTAACTAAAAAGGTCGGGTTGGTATTAACCGTGAAACCCGTTGGTTTCAAACCGAATTGAACCATTTAAATCGAATCATTTAAACCATTTAAACTGATCCGATTAATCCGTATAACAATTAAATAAAGTAGTGGTAGTAATCCGTATAACAATTAACAATTAAATTAAGTGTTCATCCTGCTTTGGTATGATTTATTGCAATTCAATTCAAGTTTAAGCTTTAGATCATGAACTTGTAATCCATATATGTTACTATATTATTATGTTATCACAAATGAGGTGTTTTGGCTAAATCACCTGCATTTTAATATTTTATGCTGTAGAATGCTGGATTTAGATATTGTATGATATTATTTCTATATGTTTGAAAATTGCCATGCAAAGAATAACACTAGATTATCAAATTAAGACATACCATCGTTAATATAGAATCTCTTATTTGTGGTTGCCAATTATTTTTGGATAAGCTTATGATCTTCAGTTTAGAGATGGTTGCAAGTTATAACAAATCAATTGTGAACCGTTTTACAAACCGTATGAAATAAACCGAAATCGAAACCGTTTAAAACAGTAAAATCGACACCGTTTAGAAACCGTGGAAACCGAAACCGTTTACTAAACGGTCACGGTTTTAGAAAGTGGAACCGTTTAGTAGATGGTACAATTATGGTTTTAGTCAAATAAAGTAAATCAAACCAATCCACACCGTTTAAATCAAAATCGAACCAATTAACACCCTTACTTTCAGCAGTGTGGAACAGTGGAAGCGTGAGAAGAGAAATAAAATTGTGGGTTGTCCTAACATGATAATGGGCTTTCCAAAAGGTCCATAAGACAACATGGGCTTAGTAAGATGGGTTAATAGGTTGAGAACAAGGCCTGGTTTAGGGGGGAAAAAGAAAACAGGAGACTAAAGCTATGTTTGGTAGCCAAGAAAAGAAAAAAAAAAATCAAAAGAATTTAAATTTGAGGAGAGAAAGACATATAAGTCAATCATTGCATCATGATGCCATATTTTCATATTGATGCAATGATTGGTTTATGTGTTTATCTCTCTCATCTAATTCAAATTCAAATTAAAAAAAAAAAAAATTCTATTCATTTCTTAACAACCAAACTAAGCCTAAGGTTGTGAGTGATTGACCCTAGAAAACCTGGGTTTGAATTATATTGGTGAGTCATAAGAGAAAAACAAATATAACAGGGTATGAAATACAAACAACCGACAAATATTGCCCAAGAGGTTTTTGATGAAATGTACGAGTATTCAATATCAAGAATGCATTTTAGCCAAACATATATTCTTATTCTCATTTTAAAGTGTATTTAACATTACATAAATGGAAATGAATACCAAACATATATTCTCTTTCTCATTCTCATTTTGAAAACCCTTTTTTAACTTCTACACTAAATATACTACATTAAATAACTTTTGAAAATAGGGACAATAAAAAAAAGGGGGGTACAACTTCTAAGTTCAGCACCTTGATGATAAAGTTTTCTATCTGTGAGTGGCCCTCGCCCCTCACACCACAAACGTAGGGGCCATGCAATAACTGTTGTGCCCCTCTTGGGTCTTCATCCATCTAGGATGTTCTCTGTTAAATCTACTTACAAGTTGGGTGCCCAGTAATCTCCTTCCAAATCCATATTTGTAGCAAAAGCTAGAGCTACTCAAAAAATGGTCTAGAAAGTTGTGTGGAACTCTAAGATCCGTCCCAAAGTGCGATCTTTTATATGTAAGGCCTGCTTAGGTGTTATTGGTGGCAAATCTCAAGCATCGTGGTATTGTTGACTTTGATGTTTGTCTTGGATGTGGTCTTGGTGTTGAAACAGTGGAACATGCACTCTTCTATTGCCTGTGTGACCTAGGTGTGGCTCACTTCTACCGTCTCTTTGAGGGTTGCATATAACCCAAATCTCCTCATCTTTGACTGGATTCTAAGGTGGGGGACAAGTGCTTCGTTCCTTTAATAAGGATAAACAAATATTCTTTGCCACGCATGCTATTACCTTGTGGGAAATTTGAAAATTGCGTAATACAAGGTGCATTATAGTTTCTATCCCTCCATTCCACCCCTAGGTGAATTCAGTGAATAGAAGCATCGAGAAGGTTCTTTCTCTTTTCCTTTTGCTATAAAATATAAATTAAAATTACGTGTAAAATAAATCATTATTAAATATGATAAAAATTTTAAATAATTTAGACAATCAAATAATATAATGATTATACATACAGTATTAATATAATATCGACATGAATCGTTTGTATCAGACAAATTTAGTCTTGATTTTCTTTACATCTTTTTTTTCTTACCCTAATTATTTCATCAAAACATTAACGATGTCTAACTATACCGATACCTAAAACCATGATTCTAACCCACTCTAGGATAGTTAACAATTTATTTCCATTCTCCACCCAAAGTTCTGCAAGAGAGAAAAAGAAAAATCCACCTGTTTAGATTTAAAAATTAATTCTCTCTCTCTTCTATTTGTCAGCCATGGAAAAAGACATATGGTCCATCCCTATCCCCTATGACTCACGTGGAGAAGACCATGCTTTTTGACACATAAGGCTACCGATGTCATCAAGTTTAATCCACTCAAGTTGTTGGATTTGATATCTGTGGTCAACACGTAGACACATTATAAATGGTTAAAAAATCTTTTTTTTTTTTTTTTTCTTCTCCTCAACAAGCATGTTCTTATGGTGTCGGTCTCGATGGATATTGATTCACTATAAATCAATTGTATTATATTAGATCAGACCGTTTTGTTTCTTGAAATATTAATACGTTAGGCTTCCTTTGGTGTGATTTATATTTATATTTATTAATTATTTTTTAGAAATTATTTGTAACGATAAATTATGGATCACAAATAGTATTTGTTTGATTACTATTTATAAAATAGATTATATAATGAGAAAATATGTTTCAATTTTCACTTTCAACTTTGAGCTTCAAGCGAGAGAGATGATAAGATTTAGGGTTTTTTATTGGAAAAAATTAATAATTTACCATTGATTTTGAGTAGTTTAATATACATACTCATTTAAGATAGCAAAAATCAACATAAATGATTTATTGCCACAAATCACAAATAGCTTGAGCATAATTTGTGATTTGTGATTTGTGATTTATTCTAATTTATTATAAATAGAAATAAGTATTATAAATTATACCAAAACACTTGTAAAAACAAAAATAAGTCAAATAAATATAAATAGAAATCAAACCAAAGGGAGCCTTAGTTGTTTTTTTTTCTTTTTTTTACCCACTTTGAGTCCGGATCAGGTTTCCATACAATTTTTGACACAAAAGAATCCATTATAAAAAAAGAGAGAACAAGTAAATCCCATATATGGATCAAATACAGTATAAAGATCACGTTCATACAAGGACTTGACCTAAATCACCCAATTTTAATGTGGGCTTATTACTTCCATCTTCGCGTGTAGCCTCAACAACCAAGACCAAGACTTCGTAAATTCCAATTTATTTTAATAACAAAAGTTCAAATCTAAAAGTTGAAATATTCATCATTAATTGAATTAAACAGAAAATTAAGCATCTATTTGGAGTTTTCGCAGATCTCTTAGGGCCCGTTTGATAACGTTTCTGCTCTTTCTATTTCAAGAAACGACAGAAACAGAAATTTCCGTTTCTGGGAACATAAACAGAATTTTGGGTGTTTGATAAACCTTGTTTCCGTTTGATTGGATGATTACAGTGTTATATTTACATTCTGGTGGATAACGATCGACGGCCATTTTCTTGAAGAAATAGATGCTCCGACGTGACAGCCGACTATTTCCTTGAACAAGACAGGCGTCAGAAGCTTATGCTTCTTGGCAGCAAATTGAGGGGTCGATCATCAAGGATGAATTTGGAGTTCAGATCATCAAGGATGTATGCGTCTTTAGCATCCTCAAAAGACATGGATCTTCTGTTCCCTTCGACTTCCAAGTATTCGGAAGGAGAACTGCAACAGAAAAGTAGAGAAAGCATGGTTTTCGATCGCCATCAGCAGCGGCAAGAGCTGAATTCCGGTCTGATGCGATTTCGCTTTGCCTCGAGCCCCCTGCTTGCAAATTACGTGGACGGTAGCAGCGAAGACGGAGAAGGAGGGAGCTGATGATTTCCTACAACCTCGTTCTTCAAGTCTCGAAGCGGAGAGCATGTTTGCGAGGTTCTTGTCTTGTGGTGGCGGTGTCGCTGGACCTCCCTCACCTGATATCCGTGAGATCGACGACAAGTCTCCAGCAGTATCGGCAACTCCCACCGGAGTGGTTAATCAGAGAAATTCTCAATTCGTAGCATCCATGAAGCACGAAGCATCTGAGGTTGTTCCTCAGCAGAATGGATACTCTGCCGCTGCTTCCCAAATGCTTTATCAAGCTCCGCCGCCAGCGCCTTTGCCCAGCCAGAGCTCAGCCTCCATGGATAATTCTTACAGGATGGTGAATTCGATAGTTATGGATCACAATCCTCCTCAAGTCAAGACTGCTAGCGCCAATTGCTCCAATCTTATCAGACACAGCAGCGGAGTCGA
Source organism: Macadamia integrifolia (assembly GCF_013358625.1). Lineage (NCBI taxonomy): Eukaryota > Viridiplantae > Streptophyta > Magnoliopsida > Proteales > Proteaceae > Macadamia > Macadamia integrifolia. Next base: position 293,638 of record NW_024870462.1, on the reverse strand, counting down.
CAGGGAAGATGACAGTGCCTCATCGGAATCTGCGGGAAGAAACCCAAATCGACGACGGCTGACAAGATGGAGAGGAGCTCTGTAGACGGAGCTAGTCGGAGACGGTGGTGATGGTAGTGATGCCAAACTCCGCCTTCAATATCGATTTTTTGTGCCCCCATTTTTGCTTCAAGAAACGGGCGAAACAACTAAAACTTGTTTCGTCATTCATGTTTCTTGAAGCATAAATTGTTATAAATTTCAATTTATGTTTCAAGAAACAAGTGGAACGGAACACTTTTACCAAACGGTATTTATGCCATTTCTGTGTTTCTGAGAACAAGAAAACACAGAAACACGTTTCTGGTTACGTTATCAAACGGACCCTTAGTATTCCACATAATGCAAACTTGAAAGTCTTATACATGAGTTTCCATTTCTCTTAAAATTGTATGCAGTGCACACACCTACTATCCAACTATCTTGCAGCTTTACTTACACGCAGACTAATACAGTTCTTGGTGGCTTCCCTGGGCGCCTGGCATGTTGAACAGTGAAGTTATCAAGTAGTAACACATCTCCTTTTTGCCACTTGAGATCTACACAATTCTCATCCAAAATCTCTTTGAATACCTCAAAAGCCTCATAAGGAAGAGCACTTCCATCCCCAAAGGTTACTTTCATGTCTTTTTCAATACTAGTGTAACCTAAGATGGTATTGAACCAAAGCCTCTTTCCTTCAAGTTCCTGAATTGGATTTAGAGGCCCAAATACAAGGTCAGCACTCCCATCCTTGTTGAAGTTGATGGAGCATGTATGTAGCCTTTCAGAAGCCTAAAGAAAACCAGTACAAGAAGATTAATAAGAACATAGATAATGTGAACATCCAAATGTAGATGAGCCTAAAGAATGATTTGTCCATTAAAAGAAAAAAAAGTCACACACAAGATAATGGTTTATATAGTTCACTGAACGATAAACCAAAGATTCTATTATTCTAACAAAGAAATTACAAACCCTTACCCACACCTCCATATGAGACCATTCCCTAATATAGACAAACTCTAATTTTTCGAAAACAAAATTTGGGTAAGATTAGTACTTCTTGGATTAAATTGAGATCTGACTTCACCAATATCTTCGAGGACTTGAACAAACCAATGAAAAGCTATGAACCTAACTCCTAACATCTCTTAATATTTTTTTGGAGAACTTCTAAGAGACCTCATGTTATAGCAAACACCAATAGGTACGAAAATAAATCAAGACATGTTCACATAACACACAGAGATTTAACAAGGTTTACACACTGGTGTGGTGTGTTATGTCCTTGGTCGAAGAAAAAGAAGAAATTTCACTATGTAGAAAAGAGATTACACCCAAACAGTAGCAAGAAAACTCGCTTTGAAACCCTAGCTTGAAAAACCCCAAAACACAACTACTTGCGCAAGATGATAGTACATTATATACTCTTCCAAATCGAGGTCGAACCCCTTACTTCCATCATTAATATCAAAAAAATCTCGTTCGAATCCCTACCAAAATATGTCGGAGCGAGTCATTTTTCAAAACAAATCAAGAATTCAAGACAAACTTTAACACCTCACATGTCAAATTTCAGGCTCAAAGGAGGATAACTGCCTCAACAGTTGATACAAAATAATAATATGTCACCCATGCTAGTACCATTTTAATTCTTCAGAAGTTTATACGTACCTTTGTTTGGCTTCATCTTGATCTTCTGTTTGTAGAAACCATTTCCAAGCCCTGCCGCTTATCATACTAATATCATTCCCTTTTGGAAGACTCCGGCCAAATACACAACCTTTTTCCCTTTGCTCGGTAACAAATTCCGGCAACTTCTCTTCCATCTTTTCTACTACAATAGGGCTTGGTACAATTGATGTCTCGCCACCTGCCGGTGGTGGTTGGGAACAGAAAAAGAATAGCTTGGAAGGGCAGTCCTTGGTCTTCATCATTCACCCAAAATCATTAAGTGTATATATGTCAAATAAACAAACAAACAATCAAAAGATCGAGAGAGAGAGAAAGAACTAACCAGGGACATTTCATGATGGAAGGTGATGAATTTGTCAGGAGGGGCTTCATTGGTGGTGTGAACCCTATCAGCAATCTTCAAACGAGATGCAACTCCCCAGTACTCCATTTCTTCCCAGCCGAATGATTCCACTACTCTTCCAAACTCTTCAGCAGAGTCAACTCGGAATCCCCTAAACAGAATGGCCGAGCGATATTGCAGTAGCTCTTCCACCCACTCCCTCTTTGCTTTCACCATCTCTATCAACTCACCTGAACCATATTCAAGACCCTCACAATTCTTTGGAGGGTTCAGTGTCTTTGGGAACACTAAACCCCCAAATTTCTTCTCTTCTTCTATCCTTCCTTCCACAAACTCCATCTCTCTCCACAAACTCTCTCTCTCTCTCTCTCTCTCTCTCTCTCTCTCTAGTACGGAGACAAGTTAATTTCTCTGTCTTTATAATCAAGTCTTCCTCTTTCCTCATCCCCCTTCTCTTTCTCTCTCTAACCATGTGTCCTTGAAGTGAAATTTTGTTTTTACTTCAATATCACACTATTAATTTAAAAGGAAAGCTATCTATATATCAATAATTGAATTAATTTAAAAGGAATGCTTTCTAGATATCTCTCATAAGCCTAGGTTGAGCCTGCCCTAGCCTGATTCTATGTCTATAATAATTATATTGTATATATAATGGAAGAAAGAATGTTACCGAATAATGTTGTGTATGTTTAGATATATGGAGTAATGTAGTTGGGTGTGGACATTTTTTCATAACTTGATTCCACTTTCCCATATGTCTGAATGTACACAACACTTTTGGATAGTCTTCTTTTTCCCTTATGAGGGAAAGATCTATGTCTGGTGTAAAAAGTACCCATGTGTGGGGCTAATAAATAAGAAGACTTGTGGGAACATATTCAATGCACACATCAAGAGGACAACATGATCGTTTGCACATACACCAATTTGAATGTTTCTTGTACCAAACTCTGGCAAAGCTCTTTTTTCCTATATGATATAGAAAATTTCATACTCTGGTTTTTAAATATCTTTATTCTCCACCGATATCAATCACACCACACACCTTTCTCTGTTCTTTTTCCTTTTCTATTCTTAGGAATGTGTGTATAAATAAATACACACTCTTTATTATTTAATCAAGCCACTCACTTTTTAAAGTGCATGTAGGGATACAAATGGCAAATACATGGGAGTAACCAGGGCCAATCAAAATTAGCCCAGTTCAATCCAACCCAATTAGGGTCAATCAAGATTAGGCTTGTTTGAGCTGAGATATCACAGCATGACCATGGAGGAGTTAGAAGAACTTACGGTGGGCTTACTACATTAGAAAATCAAGAATTCAAACATAATAAAAACTAGCATTAACTCTTGATAGTACCATAGGGTGCGGGAGCAGCAAAGTGAGAAGGTCCAACTTCCAGTGCATGCTGCTTCTTCCGCCGGGGGGGGGGTGGGAGATTTGATCTATGAAAGAGGAAGATGGCCCTTCCTATTATGGAAAATGAATCTTGTGAAAAACCCGACCCCCTTCTAATGGAAGATTTTCTACACTTATTCAATCTACGCAGAGCCCCAATTAGGGTCAATCTTTATGATCAAGAGGCTTAGCAGAGGTTCTCTTGTTGTCCCCTGCTTTGTGGCTTCATTATGAAGCGGCAGAACACTTACGTAGGGAATTCAGATCCTCTCCAGCAGCTGGGCTGGGCTGGGCTGGGCTGGGCTGGGCTGCGCAGAGAGGTTGCGTATGGCAAAGTTCCTATCCAAACTAGTAGTATTTTGGGGGGAGGCCGGGAGGGTTCCTTCCGCTGCTAGTGTGCAATTTTGAGCCTTTACAAAGGGTATTGTGAGAAGACCTTGAAATAAGGGAGGTATATATTATGGGCTCCCATATATTATATAAGAGTGAGAGGGTTTTTTTTTTTTTTTTTTCAAATGAAAAATTAAAATTTCAACAATTTATGTAGTAAAAAATATTTACATTTAACTCAATTAACTAGAAATCCCTTCTTCTATGCATTATCATATAAGCCAAGTGTTTAAAAAAAACCAAAACTTTCGACGATGGAAAGAAGCAAAAGTTGGCTATCTTGACTGAATTGTAAAGTTCTAGAACCAAAGCTGATTGTTCCATGGCCATTCACAAAAGCTGGACTTCTTCGCCAAGTTATGCATTTCATTAGAATCATACCAAACTTCCAAAATACCCCAATCTTGATCCCTTGCAAGCTTTAAACCTTCAAGAACACTGCAAGAGTCCACTTCGTCGCTTTTTTGTCATCAAAAAATTTGAAGCAATTAGAACAAAGTTCCTTTTAAAAAGGATGCCAGACACCCAATCTGGTATTTGTTTCTTGAAATCAGAAATTGTTGTGCATATCAAAATAGGAAAGTCCATAGAGGTAAGGGGAGGAAGGTAACTGATAATCTTAGTCAAAACATTAGAACAGTAATTAAAAGTTGAGGATACAGAGTTAACAAGATGAAGATTTAAATCAGGAATCCAATGATTAACTTTTATAATTAATAGAAATATGAGTTTCGTTTTGAGAGCAGCTACCATGTTCCTATAAGACCAGATAAAATAAGTAGTTCTAATAAAAACATTACAAAACTATCGTCGATTACTTTTTTGTAGGTGGAGTGATTTGAAAAAAATATAGGCTTCGTAGTTTTCTGCAAGAATTTGAGTCTTAAAAGGGGTATCTATGATACTTTCCCCTCCCCTTCTTTTTTTTTGGCCGAAGCCTAACAATGAAGTGGTTCTCTTTTGGCCTACCACACTCATCAGGCAATGATTAGGAAACTAACCTTATCTAATTGTAATTCGGACAATATATTTCTTAATACATTTATTTCTCTTACCCTCTAATCAACTCCATTTAGGACTAGCTCCTTTAAATTAAATCAAATCACTATCTCTATTGAAGCATCTAAAGGCTTCTGTTATTTATGATCATATCACCATTTATTTAAAAATAAATAAAAAGAGTATAAGGTAATGTCACCTCAAACGACTTTCTCGTAACCATCATGTATCTAGACTACTCCCATATCAGCTTAAATTTATTTATTGCTTACTTTATCCTTCCTAGTTTGACACCACGCATCCATCTCAACATACTTATCTCAATTACACTAAGTTTATCTATATAATGTTTTTTAATTGTCAACATTCCATAACATGCATCTTAATCGGTTGTAAGACTGTTTTATAATTTTTATTTTTAGATTTTAATTTTAAAGGATTATTTCGATCACACAACAGTTTAGACGGACCTCTCTATCATATAATTAACATTTTATTAGATTTTAATATACATTTATATTTAACGGCGCTTAATGTAATGCCTAAATAGATGTAGGCCTTGAGCTATAGCCGCGGTTCAAAAAAACAAAAGAGGAAAAGGAAGAATCAACTTCTCTTCTCAATTGATAATTTGCTAAAACTTAGGTCGTCATATTGAAATCAATATGAAACATTTTGATTTCTGACCTAGGCCTTAGTTGAAGAGCCAAGGAATATAATATTAAAATAAAATACTACAATAACATTAGTCAAAATGAAAATTAGATCCATTAAGGTTACAAAAGTTTAACTAGAAAATGAATTAAGGTACAACATTCCATCCAAAGTAATAAAGCCCCTTCCCTCCCCTCCCCCCACCCCCAAAAAAAGAAAGAGCCACACCATGTTCCTGTTATCCAAATCGCAAGATTAAAATCACAATTAACTCAAGTAGAGGGAAAATAGTTTCAACTTCATCAACAAGTACAACAAACTCATTTTTTTTAAGGAAATAATGACTTACCACTGTCATAGCCTTTATTATAGTTCATCTTCCTCGATGAGTGCCAACTCCAAGATAAATGTCCCTGATCAAATGTAACTCTTTGACCACATCATTTATGTCCATTCGAACCCATGGTGATTCAGCTGAGCATGCAACTCCAATTCTAATAAGTGAATTAAAGCACTCTTGCACTCTATCCTTCATAGATCTTTGACTTCCAGTGATTGTAGTTATAGTTGATGTTGCCTCTTCTTCATATTCTTCCATGGAGAGAAGTGATGGGTCAATTACAGAAATTACTCCATCATGCATAGCCATCTCAGCCCAAGAATGAAGATTAAAGTTATCTTTGAACATTTCATGAGTAGGTCGTTTTCCCGTGAACATTTCTAGTAAGAGAATTCCATAACTGTAGACATCACCATGTGTTGAAACATCAGCACCTGCACCATACTCTGTAAATTATACATTTAATATTAGTATTTTTTTAACTAGTGAGAATAGGAGCAAGGTTAACATCACATGATATATATGCATCCCAAGAGAGGTTAGGGAATCTTCAAATTTATTCTTATAGTACTCATACAAAGAACATAGGCTCTCCTAATGTCTATGGTTGTGGATCTAAATCCAATAGATCATTTGATGGTATGATATCCAAGTAATTTGATTTCATGACTTTAATGTGGCATGTGACCACATTAATCTATGTAAAGGAAAAACTAAAAATCCCTACACAAAATATATGCATTTTTTGTTCAGTAAACCACAGTATGATTTGATTAATGTAAGAAAAGATGCACTCAAAACTTCAACTACTAAAATTTTATTATACATAAGCCATGCTGCCTTTTATGAAACCATCTCCCTATTTTATATAATCACTTCAATTGTTTATGATATAAAACTTATTTTTCATTAGGAAGGGGCATATAATTACTTCAATTGTTTATGATATTAAACTTATTTTTCTTTAGGAAGGGGCTAACGATGTCAAGAATGTATATGAAAATAGTGATTATGCCTTAAGGTTTGGCAATGAAATAGGTAAGACAAATATTAGTTTCATCATACTAAGGTAAGCTCAGTCACAACATTTGAAAGAAGAGAAAAAAATTAAACTAGATCAATAAAAGCGTTATATTACCTGGTGCAATGTATCCAATAGATCCCTTTATTTCTATTGAGGTCGTATGATTTTGAGATATATTTGTGACTCTTGAAAGAATTTTTGATATCCCGAAATCACCCAAATGTGCAGTCAAATCACCATCAAGAAGAATATTACTTGGCTTTAGATCACAGTGAATAATTTGCGTATGACAATGGTGGTGAAGATAATCCAATGCTATTGCCATATCGATGGCAATATTCAATCTTTGAACAAAATTTAAATGTCTTTGTTCATCTTGTATGCCATTTGCATGTGGATGTAACCACCTCTCCAAATTCCCACCCGGCATGAACTCATATACTAAAGCCTTAAAATCATTGCCTTCAAAATCAATGCTTGAACAAGATGTTAAGATTTTTACAAGATTACGATGCCGGATGTTTCTAAGGGATTCACATTCAACCATGAAACTCTTGGAAGCACCTCTTTGTTTGATGTTGAGGACCTTTATTGCAACAATAGTTTCCCCATGATTGAGAACTCCTTTGTACACAGTACCAAAACTCCCCACTCCAATCAAATTTGTAGAAGAAAATCCATCAGTAGCTTTAAGGAGTTCGGCATAAGAGATCTTAAAATGATGGCCCTCTATTAAAAGTAAAGTGGATTCTTTCTTTTCTTTTCTTTTCCAATAGATAATGAAAAAAAATGCCATAAAAATCAAACACAGAGAGGCCCCACAGCCACATATGATGGCTATCAGCTTGTAAACATGAGGTCTTCCATCTTCTTTTAATTTTCGAGTTTGGCATGCTGGCAAATGAAGTTCTGGTATACCTCCACAAAGCTTATTGTTTCCAATGACTGAAATTGCACTCAAGTTTCTAAAGGCTCCATCTGTTGATACATCACCCTCCAAATGATTAAATGATAAATTTAACTGTTGTAAAAACTTAAATGTGCCCAGATATTTTGGGATAAAACCAGAAAAGTTGTTGCGTGAAAGATCTAAATGTTCAAGACCTCTTAGAGAACGCAGAGATGATGGTATAGATCCTTGAAATAAGTTACTATCCATATGAATGTCACTTAGTTGTGTACAAGCACCAAGGTTGCTAGGGATTTCCCCAGACAACATATTCTCAGAAATATCTAGGACTTCAAGATTGATCAGTCGACCTACTTCCATAAGTAGAGAACCAAAGAGAGAATTTCTACTCAAATTTAGCTCTACTAATGTGGAAAGATCAAATAACTCTCTAGGGATGATGCCACTGAAACTGTTACTGGAAAGACCCAAGGCTAACAAATACTTGTATTTTCCAAGACTTGAAGGTATTTTTCCTTGCAAGAGATTATATCCTAAATAGAGCTCAACCAATTGAGTCAAGTTTCCAAGAGAAGAAGGGATTGACCCTGTCAATCTATTCACATCTAATTCAAGTCCACTTAGCATTTGAAGTCTCCCAATCGAAGTTGGAATACTTCCTTCTAATAAGTTGTGAGCCAAGCCCAAGAATTGTAAGCTTTCAAGGTTCCCTATCTCCACTGGGATGTCTCCAAATATTTGATTTTTTGACAGAGAGAGATCTATCAATTGGTTTGATAAGTTTGCTATGGAAATAGGGAGCAGACCACCAAACTGATTACTTTCAAGCTCCAAAAGTGTTAAACTGCTACAATTGATCAATGTGTTGACAAAATTCAAGTCATCTGCCTCTCCACTTCCCAAATTATTTGAGGCCAATGAAAGCCTAGCAAGGTTTGATAGGTCTCCAAAATTAATAGCCACCTTCTCAGTGAGACTGTTTTCACCAACTAAAAGTACTTGGAGTTTGGACAAATTGGACACAGAAATTGGAATTGGTCCATGAAACTGGTTTACTGCAACTGAAAGCCACAATAGATTAGGAAGAATGAGGCCTAAATTTGGTGGAAGACTTCCTTGAAGTTGATTAAAACCAACATCGAGAGCAGTGAGTGAAGAAAGATTATATATAGTGGGAGGGATAGTACCAGACAACTTATTTCCAGCAAGAGCTAAAAATGTTAATCTTGTCATTTGGCCAAGGGAATCTGGAATACTTCCACTTAAATCATTCAATTCTGCAGAAATGGTCTGAAGGGATGAAAGATTACCAAAGGAAGGTGGGATCTGTCCTATCAATCTGTTTTTACGGAATGAAAGGAGTTGAAGCTTCAACAAGGTACCAAGTTCTACTGGAATTTTCCCCGTAATATTGTTGGAACCTAAACTGAGTTGTATAAGGTTGGAGCATCTTGATATGTTTGGTGGGATTTCCCCTTCAAAGGAATTGTTGTATAGTCTTAAATAACGAAGCTGGAATAGAAAGCTTACTTCATGTGGGATTTTGCCATGGAAGCTGTTGTTTTGGAGCCAAATCTCTCGAAGGAAACTGAGGTTTCCTATTTCTGGAGCCACAGACCCCACCAACCCACTGGACTGTAAATGAAGGGCTCTGACCCTGTTTGGATGCCGAAGACCACCACATATAACCCCTGACCATTCGCAATAGGGGACAGAGTCATTCCAGGAGCTCACAACATGAAAGGGATCATTGGTTATGTGAGCCTTGATAGCCAACAAGGCTAGCCGATCTGTTCCATTTGATCCTCCTGATTGTGAATATGCCAAGCTCATGCAGCTGCTGCACCAGAGAAGAAGAAGAATGGCATTAATATTAATAGTGCAAATGGACATTAGTGTCATGATAAAACCCAGTTGCAACCAGATGATTGGAGCTAGAGAGACTGAAAATTTGAGGTTATGGACAAGTAGGAGTAGCAGGAGGAAGAAGAGTTGGGTTTATGAATCGAGTGTAATAGTCTCATTGGTTGCAATTTAAGCATGAAAGTATTGAGAAGAAGACATACCCGAGTGTTCAATCTTTAAAGAATCAGTATTCTCCTCTTTTCTCTGTCTTCATCCAGACTCTATTGTGGAATAGGATGTGGTAGGTTTTGCTTTTACGGTCAACGAAGTCTTGAGAGAAAATTTCACATAAAGCTTGCTGTGATGGGTTCCACCAGCAATGCTCCAAAGAGAGAGAATAAAATAAGAGGGCTCTCAATTTGTTGGGGAGGCCTAGTAGGTTCAATGAATATGAAAATCAAAATGTATTTATTGGTATAACAATTTGTGACATTTTTGGAAGTCACAAGATAGATCTTACCCATTCATTTTCATGGTTTTTTTCCTAATATATACTATTTGTTCCAACTCAAAGTCGAGAGAGTACACGGCAATGGCTAGAGTATTGATACATATGTGCAGAACCATGTCACTCTAGGGTTGTCTACACCCAACATAGGAGGGTGCAAGAAGACCTCATTGCTCTTGCCCCATGCTCTAAAGATTCTCCTACACGCATCTGTTTTCCCTATTTTAGTATGGCAGTGTTCTTTCTCCCTTGATTGAATTAGATCTTTGAACTTTTAATATGTAGTTAATCTAGACCATATGTCCTTTCTATCCAACAGTGAGAACAAACTCTCATCTACCGGAGCTTAGAAAAGCAGCACACTTGTGACAATGATATTTTGCCAAAATTTATAAATCATTTTCCATTGCAATGCAGAAAATTTCTCTCCTTTCACTTTCATTGATAAGAATGTAGACTTTGTCTAAGAACTTTTTGATCAGGATATTTAATGAATCATTACCATATATTAAATGGGACTACTTTCCTTGAGAAAATGACCATTACCGTGTGAATGAGACTACTTTTATAGGCAACGGAGTCAAATTAATAATGAACCTAACATAAGAGTCAATCCACTCCGTGACTTTTAAACCATGACAACAAAACCAATCCTGTTACTTTTAGTGACCCACTTCCATACATCTATTATGAAGGAAACTAAAGTCAGACCATGTGTTCAACTTAGGCATCGTTTGATAACATCCGTTTGTGTTATTTTTATATTTTATTATTTTAAAAAATAAAAACAATCTATAAAACTTTTGATAAAATTGTTCTATTTCATTCATTTTTGAAAACATAAATCAAAATTTATGCCTATTTATAATTCTAAAAATAAGTCGGACTTATTTCGTCAAAATCGTTTCTAGAATTGTAAATTCTCGTGCAATGACCCCAAGAAGTTAGGTGCAACGGAGAAGATTTGATCACGTAACCTCGCTTCCTGAGGACGAGTACCATGTCCCCTCCAAGCCAACTGCGCTAACCCGAGGTTACTTATTTCGCCATTTCTAAAAACGAATTTAAAAAAAAAAAAAAAAAAAAACTACTATGCCCGATAAATCTCTCAACTATATAAACCTAAAAAGAGACAACCAAACCCCTTCTCCCTTTTGATAATCCAATAATACTATTGGGTTTTTTAGTGACATTATATCTGCAAAAAAATGTTTCGAGAAACAGGTTTATCAAACACCAAAAAATCCGTTTTTATTTTCAGAGATTAGAAACAGAAGAAACATTATCAAATGATGCCTTAAAGTCTTTAAAAAGAGGGTCATTACCATATGAAATGGGACTACTTTTTATTGGCAATTTAATCCATTAATAATGAAGTTATGACATTAAAAATTAATTCACTTTGTGACTTATACCATGACAACAATAGCCTACTCCCCTCCCACACCATGAAGCACTCCAAATCCCCACCTCCCTTCCCTTGGGAGCCAAATCCGAGCCTAATCCCTTCTGAGCCACCATAGAAGTGGGCCCACCTTAGCACAAATAATAATAATAATAATAATAATAATAATAATAATAATAATAATAATATTAATAATAATTCACTTTTGCGTCTTGTCCCATGACACCAACAGTCAGTCCAACTACTTGGTGACCCACTTCCATGGGTCTTGTAATGCTGAGGATGAACACAAATAATCCATCAATTATCCATTGGTATGATTCCTTTTTCCGTGTGTTCAACTTAAATAGATTATCATCTATTAATAATCCATCACTAATTAGCTATTAGAGCTCTTTTTATCCTCTACTCTCAAAGTATTATTAACAAAGAAAATTAAGAAAACCTAGGGGTGCAAGTTGGGCCAAATTTGGGCTTAGATTCAAACAAATTCAGGTCTGAGAACGTCGCCTTTGCTGGCTCTCTCTCTCTCTCTCTCTCTCTCTCTCTCTCTCTCTCTCTCTCTCTCTCTCTCTCTCTCTCTCTCTCTCTCTCTCTCTCCAACTGAAATGACATCTCTACCACCTAGATTATTCATTCCTGAGAGTATGCATTGGGAGTTTCTGGGTGGCGTAGGCTACGTTCCCAAACAAGAAACACTCAACATACATAAGAATTCGTTTAACACTATAAATGCACCACCGTAATCGACATCAACAACAATAAACTCAGCCTTACCCCAACTTAATGAAGCCGGCTACATGGATCCATACCATTACCCGAAAAAGAAAACATGTATCCATACAAAACAAAATAAGAATAGTCCAAACAAAAGAAGGGAAAAGGGATAAATGAAAAAAAAAAAAAATTAATAATAATAATAATAATAAAAATAAAAGGAAAGAGACATAGCCCAACAGTTTCAACGCAATCAATATCCTCAATTAGAAACATAGAAACATGCATTCCAAGCGCATGGATCTGGTTCATCATTGTCCGGACACACAGATGGGAATGCATCGTTCTATGGGTGTGTATCTACATCAACTTGACATGCATTGCTTAGTTACATATACTTAATTATACTAGACAAGTACACATCTTATTTCTACAGGAAACATGGACAGTGAGTGGTTCACCAGATCATCTACGATGATAAAGAGAGAAGGTCCCAAGGCAGTCTAAGTGGTGCAAAGTTCCCTGCCCTCTACAGACCATGCATATGAAGTTTCAACCCTGATGGCCTCCATTTGTCTGAAAAACCAAAGGAAAAATAATGGAAAGGAGAACTGGGCAGAGAAAGAATGAAGGTGGTGGAAGAAGCAGATGAAAGCAAGGGAGAAAAAAATAAATAAATATATATATATAGATGTATATATATATATATATATATAAGATCAAAGGAAAGGAAGAAGCCTCCAGAAGCAGCAGCAAAGCTATTAGTAGCTAGATTCCTCCGAACAGAGTTCACCAGCCTTCAACTTCTCTTCTCCTTTTTATTTTTATGGTTTTCATTTTAACACATGGGGGAACATGATTCCATGTGTACACCTGTCAGATGGTTTTTAAGACTAGGTAATGTAGTACTGTATTTGAATAATCAAAAAAGTAGCCAAATAATAAGATCTTACACAAAGAATAGTTCAGATCATAGGGAACAATCCTAGCAGATCTAAGAGAAGGGTAAATATGCAATTACCCACCCAATAAACAAATTCATGATAATAGCTGAAAGAGAATCAGATTGAATTCTGATGTATAACAGTGACTAACAGATGAGAAAACAGTAGTTTAATGAAGAGATAACACCACAGCAACCAAAAAAGGTAACATAATAATTTCCTCAGGTCAAAACAAAGTCAGAAATTAAGTCAATGCCACAACCAAATCTGTAATAATCTCAGTTGTTCAGATTAAAATGGAAAAACAGAAACTAGAATTGATTCAGGTACGAAACAGTAGCTCTGTTGGTAAAACAGTAGTAAATAAAGGCTAAATAGTGAAATAGGAAAAACAGGAATATCACAAGTCCGATGGTCAGAACCCCTCCAAATTCAAAAAGAGTTCACTGTTAGGGTTCTTGAACAAGTGATCAAAATCTTAAGATGATCCAATGGTTGAATTGCTTAATCTAAAAAAAAAAAAAGTGCTGCATATGATCTTTGGGAAGCAAAAGTTATAGTTGCAGAAAAATAGAAGAATACTTATTGTAAATGGATGAAGAAGATGATGGAACAATAAGAATAACAAAAAAAATAATACCCAGGCTTCACACTGTTTGGAAGGTGGTTCAACTAGATCAAACACAAAGGGTTCCTTGACCAAACACATGGGATCTTGATCAAACACAAGCAATTTCTTCATTGGGAGAAAGCAGCAAAAGCAGCAACTTTGTTTATCAAATTCGTGTATAATGCTAGGTTCCCTTACAAACTTACATAACTCAATAAATAGATTTAAAACACTAAAAGGAAAGGCCTAACCCAATCCTTAACTAATAAGGTATCCTAAACTAACTATAAAACTGAAATAAAGAAGGAAACTAACTCAAAACATAGTCAAACTTCAAGTCTCAAGACTCTCAACATGACTATGACTTAAGTTTGATGTGGACTCAAATAAAGATAAGAATTAAGCGTTGGAATGGTAGATCCCATATCCAAACTCAGCTAAGATAGCCTATGCTGATGTGGCTTCCACTAACTAATAGCTAAAGAAATAAACTACCTAATAAGGGAAATCATGTATGCAGACTTACTACCATGGTTAGGCCCATTAAAGTGGCCTATTACATTAAGAACCCATGGACTAGAGGCCCAACATGTATACAATCCAACCCTATGCTTATTCCTAATAAAACAAACCCATTTTGATGACAAATATGCATCACATGAATAGGAAAGAATAATCGAATTGAACTCGTAAATTTACATAGGTCAGCTTAGGGCCCAAGCAAGGATTTATCTCTTCAAAATAATTTGTATTGGGAAGTGGAGTAGGCAAAGAATCATACATAAATGTGTAAATAAGATACAACACTCAACTAAAATGTCAAAAAAGGATTTGGGTGTTTCCTCCCAAATATCAAAGTGAGAACAAGGCCAACTTAGCTCTGTGACGTTCCCGCACTCCTTAGATGGCCAGAGTTACTAAGAGTAGGCACAAGTGACTGATTGTTTTGTGCTGTTTTTTTTTCTTTTGATGAAGAAGAATAAGTAGAAGTGGTAAGGGGTTAGTAGGGGTGTGGTCCTTTTAATCATTCCTTATGTCGGCTAGGGTCGGTGTCTGACTGTTTTTGGCTGCCTTTTTCCATGTATCCCCTTCGGATCTCCCTTCCAGCTTGATTCAATTGCAGGGATAGGCCGTTGCTTTTTTCGTCGAGCTTTCTCCATCATTTACTTTCTACCTTTTTCTTTAGGGGAGGGGTTGGGGAACGAGTTCTGAGCTTTGTTAAATATATTTTTACACCCAAAAAAAAAAAAAAAATGACAAAAAAGGCATTTTTTTTTTGTTTTTCTAAATACACAAGGGACCTGATCCCATGTATTCTGTAAATAACATACGACACTCAATAAAAATGTCAGAAAATGAATTATTTTATATTTAAAAAAATATAATTTACAAAGAAAAAGGAAGAAAGGAATGCCAATGCCCAGCCCTTGGAAAACCGCCCGGATGCCAAGGTGCCGCAGCCTAAGCGACGCCTAGACAACTCTTCCTTGGATGGAAGAAATGTTAGTCTATTTGTTTTGTATTAATTCAACAGTGTAAGACAGGCAGTGGTGGGAAAGACATGACATGCCCTTGGGTAGAAATCCACAAAAAAATACAGTATTAAATATTCATGGTGGACTAAAAGACTGAAAGTGAATGTGATAGGTAGTTTCAAGGATGTCAAACAATGCTCATAATGCCCTATCAAGGTGCAAAAGTTTATGCCTGCCTACTTGAAGATAATATCTAAAGGATGGTGGATAAGAAAAAGATAACAGAGGAATTCAATGAAGCAACATTGGAGAAACACCCTCATGTACAGTAGCAATATGATGATGCTGAAGTAGATATACATATGCCAGCTGATGTGCAATGAAAAGAGGATGTGAGGGAAGTATGGCATACCATGGCAGAGAGAAGATATACACATTGGCAAGAACAATAAGAGCGCAAGAGAAATGAGGGGAGGAGTTGGTTCATCTAGATCAGCCCAACAAGAAGCTCGTACTGATAGTGGTTCAACCTCTGCATGGAACAAACTTGGAAAACAAGCAATCAAACTACTTTGTCCTATCAGTGGTGTCCAGAATTAATTCAATCCAGCTCTAACATGTCCAAGGACTAAAAAATATAGAACTTCCAATTGAAAACTGATAGGGAAATAATCTCTCAATCAAATAGATATACGTATATCCTAGAACAACTAACAAACAATACAACTTACGTAAACCTTACTCCAACTAAAAGGGCAAAACAATTACCCAACAATACATTATTCGAATTAGTTATCGATATGATTTTACAGAAGCATATTAACCAGGTGAAATAGAAACCAGAACTCCAATTGATGTTTCTACCAATGAACTTGAAGAACACCTAAGATTTGATCCAGCAAAACCTCTCAGCTTCAATACCTTCAGTAAAACCTCTCAGCTATGTGAATTGAAGTGAGCAAACAGTGAGGAACTTCAAGAGAGCTCAATAGATGGCAATACTAGATAACGAACTACTCAACTAGGGTAAAGTGAAACAACACCAGAACTCAAGGGAAAAAAACACAAACATAGACTTTTATACATTTAATTTAATTAATTTTTTTTTCCTGAAGGGGTATAAATTCTACAGCTGCAGGCAAAGCTATGAAAATGGAAATCTTTGCTTTGCCCTTGCTAGCAACTCTACCACGAATTTAGATGACAGATAGGACAAGAAAACCTCGCAGTCACTGCGTCACGAAGCAAGGAAAGTAAGACATTTTAAACAAATATTCCCATAAAGCTAATGCCTTAGTGTTAAAGTCATTCTACTAAGCTGATGCATCTTAGTTTCTCCAGACAAGCTAACTATGAATGTTTTGTTTTTGAGATTTCTGTAATCATTAATCAACAAACACATAAAGATCAAATTCTACAAAAATGGTATTTCATCATTTCCCAACCAGCCCAGCTACAAAGCACAAGCTATAATCATGTGTTTGAACCTACAAAAATCATCATCACCAAGAAAACTTAAAAAATGAGAGTATATCACCACAGTTGAACAAGGAAACATGTATAATTAAGGCATATGCACAGGTTAGGCATGAACAAATTTTAGACTTTAAATGTTTAAAACCATTTCCTGGTATATTTTTAGAAGCAGGCCCCCTAAAGCTCTAACCCAGCTAAATTTTCAAGATGGGTTGTGTAAAATATTAGAGTAAATCTAAAACAAGCTGAAGTTGAATATGTGATAAAAAAGAATTACTTTGAATAAAAAGACCGTTTAACAATTGACCAACCACATGACACCCCCCCCCCCCTTTAGAGCTTGAAAAAAGTCAAAAAGAAAGCAATAGCCCAGGCACATATTCATCTTCCCGTTCCTTAGCCCAGACTTACCATTTACCACAAAAGAAATGAAATACATTGGGATCAATTTTATAAGCATTTACTCCACTGTTCTTTACCTTTTCAATTTTTCTTAAAAGTTTCCAGCTGCACAAAACAAGCACATATGGAACTAAAATTACATGCATGCATGAGGTAAAGACAGTGAAGAATATACAATTTCAACTCCATACCAAAGCATGCCCCCATTAAAATCTTCAATTAGTGTGTTTCCTCCAACCATTTTGACCTTGATATACCTTTAGCAGTTGAGGAACTTGAACTCTGTATTTTGTCGCATACCTTTTAAGGAAAGACTCCTCTGAGATCACTACCAGAGTGGCTAAGCTAAGGTCCTTCTTAATCAGTCCATTTGAGACCAGAGCTTGAAAAACCGAACACCTAGGAATAATTGTCTTATCCAAGCTATACGTGAAAACACTTGGACAATTGACAATTACAGAAGGCTCCAAACCTATTGTGTTAACAAAGAAGTCCATAGTTCCAACTATCTTCTTCTCAGACAACATCATGTGGGTTGCTTTTTAAATGCTGAAAGAATCTCATCTTCTGTCCAACCACATTTCCTATAAATATCAAATTTAGCTTTCAAGGTAGATTTGCTCAATCCAGCTATCGCACAGACTGCTGTGATAAACGATGATTTCAAAGGATTGAAACCCATTTCATTTACCTCTTTGACAATCTCATTAAACCGTTCAGGTCTGTGAATCAATGTTGTAGGATGCAACATCACTACCGAAATCAACGCCACGGGCACACCGTTATGTTGCAGAGCCTCAATATTGGGTACCATATAATTCCTAATAGCCCATTTAGAATTCCTGGGTAATTTTTTGAAAACCTGATGACATCTTCATTGGTCTTAACCAGACCACTAAAGAACTCAAGGAATTATTTGGTCTCTAAGCTCCGTAATAAGGTCCCAGGATCACGAAAGATGATCCGAGCAAGGTCAGGGGATGAAAAACCTGCTGAACGGAAGAATTCGAATTTGGGCTTAAGGGTTTTATCCGTATCACATAAGAGTAGGTTCGGGAATACCCTAATAATTTTGGTGATTTGGGAATTGGAAAACCCTTGTCTCTGAAAAAGCTAATTACTATGTCTGTTTTTTTGAGGTTACGAAGTGAACACGCTTGGATGCAGGAACGGCAGCTTGTTCAGACAATCCACAAAAGTTGATGAGATAAGAGACTGTGAAAGAATGTCGATCACTAGAATTTGTCGTCTTTTTTGTTGTTGTTGCTGTTGAGATAGATTTCAGAGATGGGTTTAGGTTAAGAGCCAAAATGGTGACTGTCAAATCTGTAACCCTACTAGAATAACATGGTTTTCTAAATAGATAACGACGCATTGCTGAAGGGAACACAGAACAAAGAATAGGGTATTTTTATTGAAGCTTTTCAGAAAGAAGAAGCATTCTTTAACAAAGAAAAACTGTTGATGGGAGGAGAGAAGGAATCAAAAGTAGTACGTTTAGTAATGAATTCACCTGTCATTATTTTAACAAGTGATCTGGTAGATGCTTCAGTGCTTAGCAGAAGAGCAAATCTTTATGGTCAAGAGGCTTAGCAGAGGTTCTCTTGACGTCGCCTGCTTTGGGGCTTCATTATGAAGCGGAAGAACACTTATCCAGGGGATCCAGATCCTCTCTAGCGGATGGGCTGCGCAGAGAGGTTGCGTATGGCAAAGTTCCTATTCAAACTAGTATTTTGGTGGGAGGCCGGGAGGGTTCCCTCCGCCGCTAGTGTGGAATATTGAGTCTTCAAAAAGGGTATTGTGAGAAAACCATGAAATAAGGGAGGTATGTATTATGGGCTCTCATATATGATAGAAGACATTTTGGCGATAGGGTTTTTTTTTTTTTTTTTTTTTTTCAAATGGAAAATTAAAATTTCAATAATTTATGTAATAAAAAATATTTACATTTAATTCGGTTAACTAGAAACCACTTCTTCTATGCATTATCATACAAGCCAAGTGTTTTAAGCAAAATCATGACTTCGTATGATGGAAAGAAGCAACAGTTGGCCATCTTGACTGAATTGTAAAGTCCTAGAACTAAGGCTGATTGTTCCATGGCCATTCACAAAAGCTGGACTTCTTCGTCAAGTTATGCATCTCATTAGAATCATGCCAAACTTTCAAAATACCCCAATCTTGATCCCATGCAAGCTTCAAACCTTCGAGAACACTGTGAGAGTCCACTTCAATATTTTTTTGTCATTAAAAAATTTGCAGCAGTTAGAACAATGTTCCTTTTAAAAAGGATGCGATACGCCAAACATGCTATTTGTTTTTTGAAATCATAAATTGTTGTGCACGTCAAGATAGGAACGTCCAAAGGGAAAGGGAAGAAGGCAACTGATAATCTTAATCAAAACATTAGGGCAGTAATCAAAAGTTGAGGATACAGAGTTAATAAGATGAAGATTTAAATAAAAAATCCAATGATTAATAATTATAATCACAGGAAATAGGATTAGGTTTCGTTATGAGAGCAGCAACTATGTTCTTATACTACCAGATAAAATAAGTAATTCTAATAAAAACATAAAAAAACCATCGCCGATTACTAGTGGTTCTCTTGTAGCCTACCTCACTTATCAGACAATGATTAGGAAATTAACCTTATCTAATTGTAATTTGGACAATATATTTATTTGTTTTCTTTAACACATTTATTTCTCTTTATATTCAAAAATAAAAAATAAAGAGGTATGTGCATGCAATTTCAAATATCCACTTCGTTAATTTAGAGCGAAGGGAATAGTTTAAAGAAAACAAAATCAATTCCGTCTTTCCCTTG
Organism: Macadamia integrifolia; assembly: GCF_013358625.1. Taxonomy (NCBI): domain Eukaryota; kingdom Viridiplantae; phylum Streptophyta; class Magnoliopsida; order Proteales; family Proteaceae; genus Macadamia; species Macadamia integrifolia. The sequence continues at coordinate 273,645 of NW_024870462.1, read as the reverse complement.
ATTGAAATTTGAAGTTCAACCTAACTGGGAGACATTTATTACCATTGGAACACCTTAGGCCCTTTTATCAAGGGGGGTTTTGAATTTTTGATCGGGTGAGGTTTTTTTTTTTTTTTTCAGGGGTGTGCGAGTGGTTGGAATTTAAGGAATGAGAAAATTATATTTATTTTACCATTTTCATGAGATTTGAAGGTGTTGGGTTCCGGTGAAGCATTCTCCATTTCATATTCAAACATATGGGAAAATTTTGATGTAACAAAAGTTGATTACAATAAAATTATAACCTTGTTTATTTTACCCTTGTAGTATAATACTTTTGGAGAAGATATCGTTGCTTGGTCATGTGGCTCTTGCATCAGTGTGACGCCCAATTAAAGCAAGCATAGGGGTAAAAACATGAATGGGATCTTTTTTTTTTTTTTTTTTTTTATTTCACAGGGGTGGGCAGAAATTTGCACACCCTTATGTCTGGGTACAGGGTCACAGGATGGAACAACGATTTCTTTTTTAATACTTTTTTTTTTCAATGAGGATAGATCTTGTTATTTCAATAAAAAAATTGTATTAAATACTTCATTAAATAATGTTTAACATTTGAAAACTCTTTTTTACCCCTACACTAAATATACTGCATTAAATAACTTTTGAAAATAACAAGGGACAATTAAAAATAAGGTGCAACTTCTAAATTCACCACTTTGGTGATAAAGTTTTCTGTCTGAGGGTGGCCCTCACCGCTCACACCAAAAATACAGGGGGCATGCAATGACCACTGTGCCCCCTCCTAGGTCTTCACCGATCTGGGCGTTCTCTGTTAAATCTACTTATAGGTTGGGTGCCCAGTAATCTCCTTCCAAATTCATATCTGCAGCAAAGGCTGAGCTACTCCAAAAAAAATGTGTGGAAAGTTGTGTGGAGCTCTAAGATCCCTCCCAAAGTGCAATCTTTTGTGTGAAAGACCTGCTTAGGTGTTATCGGTGATAAATCTCAAGCATCGTGGAATTGTTGACTTCGATGTTTGTCTTGGATGTGGTCTTGGTTTTGAAACAGTATAGCATGCGCTCTTATACTGTCTGCTGACCCATTAGGCATGGTTCACTTCTACCATCTCTTGGGTTGCATATAACCCAAATCCCCTCATCTCTAACTGGATTCTATGGTGGGGACAGGTGTTTCACTCCTCTAATGAGGATAAACAAATGTTCTTTGCTGCCATGCTATTACCTTGTGGGAAATTTGAAATTTGCGTAACGCAAGGTGCAAGGTGCAAGGTGCAAGGTGCAAGTTGCATTAGAGCTTCTATCCCTCCATTCCATTCCTTGGTAAATTTATTTAATAGAAGCATCAATGAGGTTCTTTCTCTTTTCCTGGGGCCATCCCCAGCTAGGTCTCTGGTTGATCTGGTTTGGAGCTCCCTCCCAACCCCCACCCCCTTTGATGGACTTGTTCCATTTACTAAGATGTGGCTGGTTCTCGACAGAAAGCTTTAGGTGTTGACTAGGGGTGTCAACGGTCCGGGTCGGTGCGGTTTCGGTCCGGTTCCACCGGTTTCGGTGTGAGTTTGGAAGAGACCGAAACCGAACCAATAAGGATTTATCGGTTTCGGTCCGGTGTCGATTTCGGTGCGGTTTGGGTTCGGGTTGGTACCGGTTTGGATTTATTAGGTTCATTTCGGTTTGGATCGGTTTTTTAAACCGGTATGAAGCCATTAGGAAACAACCAAATGATGAATTGTTGAACTTTGATTTCTTAAATCGATTTGTAACCGGGTTGGTTTTGATTTTTGGTCTAGTTTGAATTCGATTTTTCATACAAATGTATATAAAACTATTCAAATTTTAATTTTTTAAATGAATTTTGGAGTGTTTCGGTTTCTTACCGGTTTGGTTTCGGTTTCGGTCCGGGTTTTGAACCGGTTTCGATTTGGTTTCGGGTTCATCCGGTTTTCGGTGCTATTCGGTTTGGTTTTGGGGTTACAATACTTGAAACCGAACCGAACCAATAAGGCTTCGGTTTGGTTCAGTTCGGTCCGGGTTGTTATCGGTTCGGTCCGACCGGTTTTACCGGTTCGGTTTAGGAATTGACACCCCTAGTGTTGACTGTATTGCTTAGGATCCTTCAAAGCTAGCAGGGTTCATTGTCTCGGATCACTTTGTGCTTATGCTGGCTGTGGTGGGTGAAGCGTTGGCTGTTTGTTTGACCCTCGTTCGCTATCTAGATTGGCCTTCCCCCGTGTTATGCTTTACTCAGATTGTCAGGTGCTGATTAAATGCCTGACATCACTCTACTCCCCCTTTTAGTATTTGTACTATTGTTGAAGACATTTTGCTCCTGAAGTGCATTTTCTGCATAATTGTATTTGTTGGAAGGGTTGGAAATGAGATGACCCACTCTATATCAAAATGGACACTACACCATGAGCAAAATATGCCATTCAAGGGAAATGTGCCTACGTACAAACAGGTTTAAACTAAGGGTAACAGAACTGTTCTGCCGGGGAGCATGGTGCCTGTGCCTAGACACAAAGGGGAGGGGGTAAAATGATGGTGCCTGCGCCTAGACACAAAAGGGAAGGGGTAAAATGACCACCCCGTGAATGTGAAAACCCCACCCCTAGTTATGCTTCTATGTGTGTTGTGATTGGCGCCTACACTGGCTCAGGGGCCACACTACCAGGAGAGCCCCCCCCCCAAAAAAAAAAAATATATTTATATCTATATATATATATATATATATATAAAGGAACAACCCTGGTAGTATGAATAGATGAAGAAGAACAATCAGCAGGCAACCCAAATTCATTCAATTCTACTGCTATTTAAAGAGTTTAAACAAAAGAACCTTAATCTTACTCAGAAACTCAAATTTAATTTGACTTATCTCTAACTCTATTACTTTATCAACAGTATTAAAAGGAAATTTGTATAATAAGCAAACTCAACTTCTACCACTCCTCCTAGCAACAAGATCGATTAAAAAAAATTAACAAATTAAAATAAAATGTATAAATACGCCTAACTGCATCAATGATACATGCTTGAGTAAGGATAAACAAAAACCACAATGTAAATATTGTGGCAAGATGGACTGTGGTGGGAACACAAACTGAAGGAGCACATGGGAGGTGGATTCAAGGACATGAAGCAATGCTCATACACTTCCCTAGTGGGGAGCAAAACTTTTTGTCCTGAAGGTAAATATCCAGAGAAAGGTGCACAAGAAAAGATTTAAGAGATGAGTTCAATGAAGAACTGGAGAAACAACCTCCCCTTAGAGGAACAATATGATGCTGCTGACGTAGATATACATATGCCTGGTGATGTGTAGACGAAGGCAGAGGGAAGGGAAGTATGACATGCCATGGCAAAGAGTAGATACACACATTGGCAAGAACAAAAAAGAAACAAACGGAAGGAGTTGGTTCCTCTTGACCAGCTCAATAAGAACCTGGCACTGAGTGGTTTAGCCATGCGCACCAGACAAAGCAAGGGATGAGCCCAGTGGAGAGTAAATTGACATAGAGCACCACTGAACTGACACACATCTGCAAATACCAAAACCAGGAAGAAGAAGCGGATGTGAGCAAATTTGCCCCATCAGCATCCTGAAATTGTGGGATCCAAACTAAATGAAAATGCCATTTGGCACCATGGATGTGGGTTCTGACATCTTCAGACAGTAGGATGCCAAACAGAAGAAGTTGAAGCATATGTAGTCGGATTAGAAAACTAAAGATGATGATGTCATGAGAATTGAAGTAAGCAAACAGTGAGGAACTTCAAGAGAACTCGATAAATAGAAAAACTAGACCACGAACTACTCAACTAGGGTATAGTGAAACAACACTAGAACTCAAGGGCAACATACACAAGCAGAGCCCCCCTCCCCTGAATGGGTAAAAACTCTACAGCTGCAGCCAAAGCTATGAAAATGGAAATCTTTGCCCTTGCTAGCAACTCTACCACGAATTTAGATGACAGATAGGGCCAGAAGACCTTGCTATCATTGCATCACAAAGCAAGGAAAGTAAAACATTTTAAACAAATATATTCATAAAGCTAACGCCTTAGTGTTAAATGTTATTCTACTAAGTTGATGCATCTTTGTTTCTCCAGACAGGCTAAAAATTAATGTTTTGATTTTGAGATTTCTGTAATCTTTAATCAACAAACACAGAAAGATAAAATTCTACAAATATGGTACTTCATCATCCCAACCAGCCCAGCTACAAAGTACAACCTATAATCATGTGTTTGAACCTACAAAAATCATCATCACCAAGTAAACTAAAAAATGAGAGTTCATCACCATTGGTGAACATTTTAATTAGGGATATGCACAAGAGGTTAGGCATGAGAAAATTTTAGACTTAAATGTTTAAAACCAATTCCTGGTATCTTTTCAGAAGCACGGCCCCCCCAAGCTGTAACCTAGCTAAGCTTTCAAGATGGGTTGTGCAAAACATTTAGAGTAAATCTAAAACAAGCTGAAGTTGACTAGGAGATTATAATAAAAATAAATAAATAATTAAAAATAAATAAAATAAAATAAAAATAAAAACTTGACAATGGACTAAAAAAATTGACCCACTAGAACTTGAAAAAAGTTTAAAAGAAGGCAATAGCCCGGTCACATATTCATCTTCCCGTTCCTTAGCCCAGCCTTATCATTTACCACAGAAGAACTGAAATAAATTAGGAACAATTTTAGAAGCATTCCTTCTACTGTTCTTTACCTTTTCAATTTTTCTCATTTTTCCAGCTGCACATATGGAACTAAAATTACGTGCATTCATAAGGTAAAGGCTGCAAAGAATATACAATTTCAACTCCTTACCAAAGCATGCCCCATTAAAAATTTCAATTAGTGCATTTCCTCCAATCAATCTGACCTTGATATACCATTAGCAGTTGAGGAGCTTGAACTTTGTATTTTGTCACATACCTTTTAAGGAAAGACTCCTCCGAGCTTATTACCAGAGTGGCTAAGTTGAAGTCCTTCTCAATCAGTCCATTTGAGAGCAGAGCTTGAATAACTGAACACCTAGGAATAATTGTTTTATCTAAGCTATACGTGAGAACACTTGGACATTTGGCAATAACAGAAGGCTTCAAACCCATTGTGTTAATAAGGAAGTCCATAGTTCCTACTATCTTCTTCTCAGACAACATCATATATAGGGGTTGCCTTTTAAATGCTGAAAGAATCTCATCTTCTGTCCAACCCCATTTCCTAAGAATATCCAATTTAGCTTTCCAGGTAGATTTGCTCAATCCAGCTATCACACGGACAGCTGAGAGAAACGATGCTTCCAAAGGATCGAAACCCATTTCCTTGACCTCTTTGACAATCTCGTTAAACCGTTCAGGTCTGCGAAGCAATTTTGAAGGATGCACCATCATTATCGAAATCAAGGCCTCAGGCACACCGTGATGTTGCAAAGCCGCAATATTGGGTACCATATAATTCCTAATAGCCCACATAGAATTCCTGGGGAAATTTTTGAAAACCTTGATGACATCTTCATTGGTCTCAACCAAACCCCTAAGGAACTCAAATGAAGGAATTATTTGGTTCTCTAAGCTACGTAATAAGGTCCCTGGATCCCGAAAGATGATCTGAGCAAGGTCAAGGGATGAAACACCTGCTGAACGGAAGAATTCGAGTTTGGGCTTAAGGGTTTTATCTGTATCACATAAGAGTAGGTTCGGGTGTACCCTAATAATTTTGGTGATTTGGGCATTCGAAAACCCATAGTCTCTGAAAAGACTAATTACTAAATCAGGTTTTATTGAATTGACGAAGTGAACACGCTTGGATGCAGAGATGGCAGCTTGTTCAGACAACCCACAAGAGTTAATGAGATAAGAGACCGTGAAAGAATGTCGATCAGTAGAATTCGTTATTGTTGTTGTTGTTGAGATATATTTCAGAGATGGGTTTAGTTTAAGGGCCAAAATGGTGAATGTCAAATCCGTATCCCTACTAAAATAACATAGTTGTCTACATAGAGAACGAAACATTGCTGAAAGGAACACAGAACAAACAAATGGGGTATTTTTATTGAAGCTTTTCAGGAAGAAGATGAAGCATTTTCAATAAAGAAAGAATGTTGATGGGACGAGAGAAGGAATAAGAAGTAATCAGTAATGGAACTCACCAGTCCCGATTAACAAGTGATTCCGTTCATGCTTCAGTGCCAGGAAGAAGAGCAGATCTTTATGATCAAGAGGGGCTTAACAGCGGCTCTCTTGCTACTCGTCTCATTTGTATTGAAAAAATGAGTTCCCCTGCTTAGGGCTTCATTGTGAAGCACCCGAAGAACAATTATAGGTAATCAGAGTCAGGGGAACAGTTCAGAGAAACAAAATCTACTTTCCGTCTTTGCCCCAAAACCTAAGGCCCCGTTTGTTTAAAAGGAATATGGAATGGGAAAACCTCTTAGAGATAATTTCCTTGTTGATGCACTTGGATTAAAGCAACATAGGGGAGGGATAGGTATGCCGTATGCGGTATGCCATTAGTATATGATACGTTAGGGAATAACACCAATGGGGCGCGTGACTGGCTATCTTACACTCATGTATAAAAATAAGTTCCAAGAAAAGTAGATGTAAAACAAAATCAACCCAAAAATCTAAGTGGATCTCGGCAATTTTCCCAAGCTTGTGGTCTCACCAGACACCAGTGACCAGATGGTGGATGGAAGACAAGAATGGAAAGTGGGAGAAAGGTAAACTTTTCTATTTCATTGAAGGGAGAGGGTTCCTCACAGTATCAGCATGGGATGGATTTGCACACCAATGGTTATCATTCATGTAGATCCCACACTTTCAAAGTGGGTGAGAAAATATAATTAAGAAAAGGGTAATTTACAATGCCACCCCCTGGAGAATACCAATATTAGAGGGACACCCCCTCTCTTTCACCAAAATGGATTTGGACCCCTTGCCGTCAGTTTATGTTAAGTGATGTTGTGAAATAACAATTTTGCCCTTATGAGTAAAACACCAGTATTATACTATTCCAAAAATACCCTTTAATCACCCTTGTCACTTATCACACTCTCTCCCTCGTTCCTTTTCCGTACCTCAACCTGTGAGTCTGGCGAGATCCATAGTACCCGAGTTGCTGTCACCGACAAGTTGTGCTCATTCCGTCGATGGCGAGTGGTGCTGCCTCTGATGGTGCCCGTGCAAGTCTCCATCTCCAGTATTTGGATCAAAATAAAGGATTTCACCGAACTCAGTTTCATCTTCTTCCTCCTCCCATTCCTATTCATGGCCATGACTGTTTCATAACCTTTACCTCTCTGCGACCTCTCTGATTCAGGTCCAATGAGGTCGGATCTGTCGGTGGCGGACATGGAGGCAAAGGCATGCAAACATGGAGGCAGAGGCGGAGGCGGCAGCGGTGGAGAAACAGGAAGTGAGGGAGAAGGTTTGGCGCCAGGCATCGGTGACAGCGGCGAACAGCACATGGTGGTGATGGCAGCGGCATCGGCGACGGAACTCTCTCTCTACATTGGAGGTTCAACAGCGGCATCTCCAGAACCGCTGTCGCCGACGCCGCTGCCGCTGCCCCCACCGCCGTGATCTCTGTCTTGATTCTCTCTTGATTCTAGTTTTTTAATTTATTATTATTTTTCATATATTTTCTGCTCTATACAGTGATCTAGGTGTTCAGATAATGCATTCCGTTGCCGATGCTGCTGTTGTCACCACCGTGAGTTCGTGCAAGTTTGGCGCCCGGCATCGGTGACAGCCGTGAACAGCACGAACTCATGGTGGTGACGGCAGCGGCATCGACGATGGAACTTCTCTCTACATCGGAGGTTCGATAGCGGCATCTCCCGAACTGCTGTCGCCGACGCCGACGCCGCTGCCCCCACCGCTGTGATCACTGTCTTGATTCTCTCTTGATTCTGGTTTTTTTAATTTATTATTATTTTTATATATTTTCTGCTCTATACGGTGATCTGGGTGTTCAGATAATGCATTCTGTTGCCGATGCCGCTGTTGTCACCACCGTGAGTCCGTGCTGATCGTCGCTGTCACCGATGCCGCTGCCCGCCACCGCTGTGAGTTTGTGATGATCGTCGCTATCACCGACGCCGCTGCCCACCACCGCTGTGAGTTTGTGCTGATCGCCACTGTCACCGATGCCGCTGCCCCCACCGCCGTGATCGCTGGTGCTTGATTTGGGAGAACGGCATAGGAACTATTGATTTGAGGATGAGACTCATTACATGGGCATTTTAGGGACTTCACATTTAGTAAGGGCATTTTTGTATTTCACATAAAATATAATAGCTGACATCAGCATAAAAGGTATATTCCTTAACTGAGACTGACGGTAGGGGGTCTGAGTCTAATTTGGTGAAAGAGAGGGGGTGTTCCTATAATACTGGCATTCTCCAGGGGGTGGCGCTGTAAATTACCCTTAAGAAAATTCATGTGAGAGGGAAACTGCACAAGGGTGGCATGACAATATTTTTAGAGATTTATGTCTGGTCATATAGCCGTTGTATTAGTGGGGGGCAATCAGTAACGGTGTCAATTTCAAACTGAAACCGAATATGAAAATCAAGTCGAATTACTCGTACCAAAATTAAATCGAATTTACTCGGTTCAAATTCGGTTTGAATATGTGAGTATGCTATTCAGTTTGGCTCGGTTTCGATTTAGGGTGTTAGAACCGTCAGTTCGAATCGAAACCGAACCTGAACCCGAACCCCTTATCATTCAAGAGTGTTGTTTACATGCTTCTTCTTCTTCTTTTTTTTTTTTTTTTTTTTTTTTTTTTTTTTTTTTTTTTTTTTTAACGTGGTAAGTGTTTTTTTTGCAATTTATCATCACATATTTACAAGCTAAGATAATTTTAGAGTTAGCAATGGCTATAAGGCCCATAACCTGAACCCATTATGGCCTAGGTATAAAACCGAATTAAAACTGCATATCATAACCGAATTGAAATCGAAATTGAATCGAGCCAAATTGAATCGATTTGAATATTTAAATATGGAACTGAGTCGATTCTCGATTCAGTTATGGTCCATCTTATCATCATTTGGAACCGAAATGAATAACCGAAATGGACCGATTGACACCCTTAGCAATGAGAGCTCAAGCAAGGGCATATACGATGGTAGGATTTTTTATTTTACAAGGGTGTAGTAGTAATTTCGCACACTCGAGTGTATAGACACGAGCTACGTGATCAAACAACATTCTTTTTCCTATTGATTTATTGGGAAAATGTTTTTAGTGGGGGAGTCGCCCCTTCGCCTAGACACATGGGGGTAGAGGTAATGACCCCCATGAAATGAGAAATGAAACCTCTATAGATGCTTCCTCATGCATTCCTATTGGTCCTCGCGCATATGCGGGCTAATAAGAATCCAACTATGTTTGGTAACCAAGAAAAGAAAAACAACATAATAAGGCAAAAAAAGTATAATTACACAATGATTTTTTTATGTGTCTATCTCTCTCTTTAAATTCAAATTTTTTTGAGTCACAGCACCACCCTTGTAGAATGCCACAATTATAAGAACACCCTCTCTGTTTCACCAAATTAGACTCAAACCCCTTACTGTCAGTCACTGTTAAAAAATATACCTTTTATGCTGATGTCAGCAACTATATTTTATTTTAAATACCAAAATACCCCTAATTAAATATGAAGTACCTAAAATACCCTTATAATAAAGTTATTATTTATTTCACCCAAATTGATAGATTTGGATCACTGGCCATCGTTCAGAGCAACGGTGGCGGCATCAGCGATGGACGGCGACCGACGACGACCCGCAAGACCTTGCGGCGACTAGAGGACCTAACAGAAAAATAATGGGAAAGAAAATTTATCTTCCTCTCTTTCTCGCTTGCTCGCGCGCCCAACCTTCGTGTTCAATGACACATTCTCTGGTAGTTCACGGATCTGAGAGGGCCTGCAAATGGTGAGACCTGATGGTTCCCCTTGCTCTTCACAGATTCCAATAGCAGGTTTGTTCTTAGCAATTTTGTTATAAGACACTCCATTATGGACAGAGTCAATGGTATATACTCGGTCACTCATGCCATCTCCAACATCTGATGCATTATCAAGCTTTCTCAAATTAGAATACTCCTCTGTGTGTGAAAAATAATTCATCTTTTTCTTTCGACTTTCCAACCTGCAATCCTAAGCCGTTTCTTTAACCATACCATACAATGAACCCAAGCTGTCAGCAAGAGCTTCTTGCATTGGAAGACTTATTGTATAAGAGAGATCAGGCCATCCAAGCCCTTAACTGTGAGGTACAAGCATAAAAACACAGGGTGTCGAGTCTTGGGCTCACTGAGGCAAAGGTGAAGGGCCAAAAGAGTCCTCACAATCGTAACCCCAACTTGGTTGACAATGTTGAATCCCAATTTGAATTTCCCCCGTATGACTACCCTCCTTTAAGATGCAATATGAATGAAACCCAGTGTCACCCGGATGTTGAGGATGATGTTGATCTTGAAAAATATGCCTTTGGTGAAAGTCCTCGACCTTTTGATATCCCTTTCACCCGGGAACATTTGCAGAATTTGAAAAACAAAATCTATCAAATGGAGAGAAATCCAAGCAGCAATCATTTGGATAGGGAATTTTCTGGCTCAAGGAACATTTCTAAGAAGGGGGTGATTGGTAAAAAAAAGGTATAATGGTCATTTTAACTCTTGATTTAACAATAATTGACTATAGGGGGTCTGAGTCTAATTTGATGAAATAGAGGGGGTGTTTTTATAATTGTGGCATTCTCCATTCTCCAGAGGATGGCATTGTAAATTACCCTTTTTTCTTTTCTTTTTTTGGCTACCAAACATAGTCTAAAGAAAATCGATAGTAAATAGTAATCAATTGAGATGGAAACCAAAACCAGCCAAAACCAATCTAGCCAAGTACGTACATAAAAATGGTTCAGCCGACTGAAACTGGCCGAACCAAACAATAGACCCCTCTAGAAGCAGGTTAAACTAAACCCCACCTGCATTTTACCCTAATGATCATTGACCTGGGCTTGGTATGACCACAAGCCTGATTAGGGTCAGGTTTGGTAGTTATCACACAGCCTAAATAACATTGAAAATCTTGGAAGTTCAGAAGATGCACAAGCACCTTTTCAACATTCTTATGTTTGATTCAAGGAAGAAGGATTTCCGTCATAATAAGAAGGCATTTGATCAGAAAGTTTAAAAAATAGGAAATTATCAGAAGGAAGATTATGCCAAGGCTAACAGTTCATTTAAATTCAGTGATCGGTAAGAACACTTCCAGAGAACATTCAAAGCTGCACCTATTGTTTCCACTGGAACCCTGTTTTCAGAAACAATCAAATTGTAGCATTCTTTGAAAATGTCACAGAACAGTTCAAACAATCCAAAATGATAGAGCTTCAGGAGCTCACTGCTTTGAAGGAGCAGACCAGAAGTATCTGCCAGATCAAATTATCAGGAACCTTCAACCTTCTGCCCTGGGGTCATCCCGTCTGGACCATCTACCTTTACTCTGCTGCATTTCCTGGAACAGTCAATATACAAACCTTGACAAGGAAATCAGACCAATAATATTCAATGACCAGACCAATCCAATTACCACTGGTTAACAAGAGGAGGACTATTAGACCACTAAGATCAATGCCCTGTTCATAAAATATCACCTTTGTGGGCTAACTAAATCCCTCCCAATTGGCTGGCTTATGCAAACATGTGTTAAGCAAACAGGACGCCACTAAAGGAGAGATGGATGGCAAGAACCAGCCAGTCTAACTGCTACAAAAACCCACAAATTAGAGACAGGAGTGGAATAAGTAATACAAGGTCTAAATAACCATGAAAGTATAATTAAAATAGAATCAAGATGAACAAAAGAATAAGCAACTTTGTATAATTAAAAAAGAATCAGAAGGTACAAAGATAAGAAACTTTGCAAGATAATAATCACACAGCCCAGCTCTAATACATGACACAGACCACACACCTCATACAAGACATTAACTGTTCATCATGACCAGATAATCACACCCACTGACAACAAGCAACCAAAGATATGTCCCAGACCAACTGAAATTTGATATCCCTCAGGCAGGAACTTCCTCTTCTTCCTCCTCCTCATACTCTTCATCATCTGCTGTTGCATCCTGGTACTGCTGGTACTCAGCCACTAGATCATTCATGTTACTCTCAGCCTCTGTGAACTCCATCTCATCCATGCCCTCGCCAGTGTACCAGTGCAAGAAAGCCTTCCTCCTGAACATGGCTGTGAACTGCTCACTAACCCTCCGGAACATCTCCTGGATTGAGGTCGAGTTTCCAATGAATGTTGATGCCATCTTTAGACCCCTTGGTGGGATGTCACAGACACTAGACTTTACATTGTTGGGTATCCACTCGACAAAGTAGGAAGAGTTCTTGTTCTGCACATTGATCATCTGCTCATCAACCTCTTTGGTGCTCATCTTACCACGGAACATGGCTGATGCTGTAAGGTACCGACCATGCCGTGGGTCAGCAGCACACATCATGTTCTTGGAATCCCACATCTGTTGGGTCAACTCAGGTACGGTAAGGTTCCGGTATTGCTGGGAGCCTCTAGATGTTAAGGGAGCAAACCCAACCATGAAAAAGTGGAGACGGGGGAAGGGTATCAAGTTCACTGCAAGTTTCCGGAGGTCAGAGTTCAACTGTCCAGGGAACCGGAGGCAGCATGTAACACCGCTCATGGTGGCAGAAATGAGGTGATTGAGGTCGCCAACTGAGATAAGGAAAAAGCTACAAGTTAGAAATGAAGGAACAAAAAACCTTCAATGTCATAAGTGAGACCAAATGGATTTCACCATCCAATCGAATGACAGTATAGAGAACGGATAAAATCTGACATCAAAGATAAAATGTAACTTACAAGTCGGATTGGCAAGCTTGAGAGTGCGGAAGCATATGTCATACAAAGCTTCATTGTCTAGTACCATACATTCATCAGCATTTTCAACAAGCTGGTGTACAGAAAGGGTAGCATTGTATGGCTCTACAACAGTATCAGAGACCTTGGGAGATGGGAAGACGGAAAATGTCAACATCATACGATCTGGATACTCCTCCCTGATCTTGGATATAAGAAGTGTTCCCATGCCAGACCCAGTGCCTCCACCCAAGGAGTGACATACTTGGAATCCTGTTAAAAAGAAGCATAACAAATTTAAAAGATGAATAATTTGTACCAATATTTCACTAAGCAACATCTGGAAAAGAAAAAGGAACGTGCACACGTGCAACATTTGAGAAAACAACAATATATTCCATTTCCAGATGTTGTAGATGATAACCCCAAACAAAACTATATTTCTACTTATTCAAAAGAGGAGGCTAAAATAAATTAGAAAGAACCCTAAAACATGCTCTAAATCAAACAGGAACCCCAAAGGTAATAAAAGAAAGCATGCAGAATCCAGATCTCAAGCATTAGATCACAACCAAAACAGGAACCTGCATTCACAATGAAATCATTTCATTACAAAGATCAAAACACATTCCTTTTACACTAACTATAAAAGAAGTTCTCTTCAAATGTCAATTTGGAAGAATGACCAAGTCAAATTGAATAAATGAATCATATAACAGGAGGAAGACCAAATGTGAAAGGGGCCCCGGTGGGGGGGGGGGGTACAGAAGGGCATCCCTCCTGCTGACTTAATCAAAACTGCAGTACCCCCTTCCACATTATATCTAAGAAACTCTAGTATCAGAGGGTAACCACACTGATACGGGCATTTATTCATGGGTATGCTTTCAATATCTTAATGAGGTGGGTCATCTACAATAGGGCCTGCAGCTGCCATAAAATTTTACTCTCCTCATACAGCATAATTGGATCAGGTCTATACAGTGCCCTATTCCTCTGCACCCAATTTTGAAAGATCACAGTTTCCTCACCAGAGAACTTGAAACCCCATTCCAAATTCTTCAGGTAATCCCTTACATCATTGAGAAAGAATAGAATGCTCAGTTCTGATGTGTGTACAGGCATATGTGTAATGTATAATCAAACCAAATCAATGAATTCAAATGCAAAAAACCTAGTAAACACGAGAACAAGAAAGAAAGGGGGGGGGGGGAGGACAACAACTCCAAAAAGGATCAAAATCAAGATCTCCAACATTATAAAGGTTCTCATTCAAATAACCCCAGAACGAAGCCACAATCCACATGGGAAGATCAGATCCAACCCCAATGCCCAAATGACAACATAAAAAATTCACAAAATCCTAACAAAACTCTATAATAAAAACAAGAAACAACATATATAGAAGTAAACCCATTCTCAAACAATGGAAACACAAATTGAGAAACAAACCTTGCAAACAATCGCAGTTCTCAGCCTCCTTTCTGACAACATCAAGAACCGAATCAATCAGTTCTGCTCCTTCCGTGTAATGTCCTTTAGCCCAATTGTTTCCAGCACCAGATTGACCGAAGACAAAGTTATCCGGCCGGAAGACCTGACCAAACGGTCCCGAACGAACCGAATCCATGGTGCCGGGCTCCAAATCCATCAAAACCGCCCTTGGAACGTACCTTCCCCCACTCGCCTCATTGTAATAAACATTGATCCGTTCAAGCTGGAGATCAGAGTCACCACTGTACTTCCCGGTGTGATCTATGCCGTGTTCATCACAAATCACTTCCCAGAACTTGGCTCCGATCTGGTTTCCGCATTGCCCTCCCTGGATGTGAAGGATCTCACGCATCTTTGGAACTCGAAATTGATTAAAGATCGCTAGAAAAAAGTTTAAAGATTGCAGAGGGAAAGGGAGGGAGGAAGAAGGGTTCTCGCTGGACGGGAATCCGCAAATGGAGGGGCAACAGCCGAGAGGTTTTGGTTGTATTTATAGTGGTTTTAAAAAACCAGAAACCGTTGAGCGTGACAAGATATCGGTTTTTAGGACAAATTTGGAGATAGTGGCTGGTCCCGTTGGGTCGGGACCTCGGGACTCGGGACGGATTAGACTGTCAAGGATGTGTCAGTTTCTGATTTGATTAAAATTCAGTCTTGGATTCTGGACCACTTGTATATTAGCTCTAGGTAATTCCTAAAGCCGTACTTCCAAATTTTATTTTTTTAGTTTTTTTTTAAGAATAAACTTTTATTGAAAGACTATCCGATCGCAAGCCCCTACGCCCATATATTATCGATGGCAAGACGACCATCTTGCCCTTGATTGGATGGATGTGGATCTTTCTCAATTTGTTGTAGTGGTCACGTGATCAAGTAGTGATTTGTTGCATGACTGATTATTATGAAGGAAAAAATCAAAACTAAAAAGCAACGTGGCCTATGTGCCTAGACATAGAAGGAAAGCAAAATGACCTCCCTATCCCTCATGAAAAGTAGAAATCTCACTCATGCTGATGCTTCTACTTGCATTGCCAATGAACTACTCATTGGCATAAGAGACCACACCGCTTTCTGGGAAACCCTCTCTTTATTATTATTATTGGACAAGAGATAATTGTCTGGTAAATGGCCTCTACACTAGCATGGGGGCCGAAGTGAGTTTAATAGGGGTATCAATATGAATAAGATTTTTTATTTCACAATGGTAGGATAGTAATTTCACATTCCCCTATGTGTAGATGAGGTGGGACATGAGTACATGACCAAACAAGTTTCTTTTTTCCATTATTATTATTATTATTATTATTATTATTATTATTATTATTATTATTTTTCCCTAAGATATCTTAGAGGGCTATTCAAGTTCCATAAAAGGGGTTATGGATTGGCACTCAAGGTTCTATTGAATTGTAGTCACTTTAATGAACATTTAAGCTCTATTTGTTTAAAGGGAAGTTTGGAGTGGGACAGCTTAAAGAATGAGTCTCACGCATAGTGAGGTGAAAGACAAGAAAAATAAAAAGATGGAAGATTAGAGCCTTGTGCACCGGTGCATCAAAATTTTTAAGTCTATTTATTATCCGTCACTATTGGCAAGCTATAATTATCTGTAGGCTTTTACCTAAAATCATTCTTAACTACGAATAGGATTGGTATCTTACTCATATGATCGTCACATTGTATTATTCGAAATGAGAATTCTAAGATACAAGTGTGAGTACATATACAATGTATGCATTGAACATCATTACACAAAGTCTTGCACAAAGGAATGCTTCAACTTTTCTACCGAATTTATCAATTTTCAACTACTTCAAAGTAAAAGAGTTTTCAATATTTCGATTGAAATTGACACCAATGCGATGGTAATTAGTGGTAATATTAAGGCGATCCCTTGGATTTTAGGTAGCAATGGCTATCCTTTAAAATTTTACTCTCTTCAATATCTAGAAAAATGAGTGGTAGTACTTTTTGGCATGCAGATTCTGTCCCAAGCACACTTAAGAGATAAGGAATAGTTAGGGGCTTCAAAATTGTTTCAATCCTGCCCAGTCATAAACTCAAGTCTCGTTAAATGCTGGATTGGAGGAATAGGGGGAATACAGATAGATCCTATCCTATCTACATAGAAATATTATAATATTTAGTGAAAAAGGATTGGGCACACCACTTGTGTATCGTAAGTTAATGTCCAATATTTTTTGTTCCCTTAAAATGACTCTTTTACCTATCTTGTACAATGGGGCATCCCACACCCCTCATTGGTGTTGCGTACTAGCTTCCAGTACATATGGGAGACGTGTTTATCCCTCTCTTAACCAATGTGTCTGGGCCGCTTAAATCACAGATGCACAGATGAAGAATCGAATATGAGAACATGTGCTTATCTACACAATCACCAATTCATCCTAACCATCTGAGCAACCCACGAATTGATTTTAAAAGCATAGTTGACATTTATCAATGTTTATAGGAAAAAATTTTAACTTAAACATGATTCTAATATGTAGGTATTTCCTAAGATGAATGATGGGTTTTGAGTCATAATGAGCACATTCCATTGGCTTAATGGTTAGAACTCTTTCGCACGTTGGATTCATGAAGTTGTCATGTAGGGCATATACTCTTAGTACATGAATTAATATGAGCAACCTAAGATTGAAAAGATTTAAATACTAGTTTCAAGTATAGCATGTGTGAGCATAATAACCCTTGACAGATAGAAGCTGCCTATAGGGCCACACAGTAGGGAGGAGAAGCTTTGCACAGTTAAGGAAGATGAAGGTAAATTAAGACAAAGGGGGCCACTTCTCAAAATATTGTCATTTTTGAAGTATATTTTGGGTATATTCAAGGATCTAATAAAAAATTATCTTCCTATGATTGGTTAAGAGGCCTAAGGTTATATATGAAGTTGGTCTCTACCTTAGTAATAACAATGTAAAAACAGAGGTCATGTCACTCTTGTAGTTGTTTAGGGTAGAAGTTCCAGTTTTAATTTCAAGCTTGATTTTCTCCTAGTCTATATGGAGTTTTAGTTTAGAGACTGCCGGAGATTGCTGCCTTACTGGGCACTTTGTTAAAAATATATACAATAGCCTTCGGAGCCTCACTTCGTAAATTCTTGGGGTAGTGTGGAAGTAAATATCATGATTTTAACCATGTCAATTAGAGTAAGTTTCATTTCAACGACACCAATTAGAGTAAGTTTCATTTCAACTACACCATTTCGCTTAGTGAGTATGAATTTATGCAATACTATTTCTCTCAAGATTTCTAGCAAATAGCCTAGGAATTCGACTAGTTACGTCATGCTTGCTATTAAAACTCTCATCCACGATTAGATCTCACAACCTTGATGGTCTTTTCCAGTTTCCTTTTAACTTTATTAGTTGGGAATACATGAGAGATTCTTTTCTTTTAACAAGTACACATAACACATACCTATTTGTTTTTGTTTTTTGTTTTTTGTTTTTTGTTTTTTGTTTTTTGTTTTTTGTTTTTTGTTTTTTGTTTTTTGTTTTTTGTTTTTTTGTTTTTTGTTTTTTGTTTTTTGTTTTTTGTTTTTTTGTTTTTTTGTTTTTTTTTTTGTGCTTTTTTGTGCTTTTTTTGTGTTTTTTTGTTTTTTTTCTTTTTCAGAAAACTTTTCATTCAAGCATCTTTAAATAAAACAAACTTTTATTTCTAAAACAAAAATTTGTTGGCTATCTGGGAAGAGTCTTGTCCCAATCACTTTCATGTTCTACTCCACTCCATTGCTCAACAACAACTTTCTCTCTTCCTTTTGTAGTTTATAATGAGCTACCATTCCCTTTAACCATTATTTTCTCCTGTCAAGTTTTATACTTATGGAGTTCTTCTGGAAATGACCAGTTTTGATGCTAGGAAAAAGATATTTCTGGCCCGTTGAATGCTGCCCTGTTTGCCATTTTCCATTACTAAATCAATAAATCAGGTCTGGGTTGGGTGAACTAGCTGAACCAGTTGGTTCTTTCGATTATTGGGTTGAATCTCTTGTGGGCCTCATTAAATCTTAGCTGGGACCAAGGCCCAGTAGGCAGATTATTGACAATTTCTTAGAGTAAATGGTGAGCCCAGCTCAAACATTTCATTAAGGCCCATTTAGTATTAATTTTGAAATAAAGCCCCCAAAACATTTCATGAGAATGGTTACTTTAATGTATGTTTGTTAATTAGGATAGTGTAAATAGATATTTAGTTTAAAGTAGCTTGAATTAAATCTTTACTATAATATAATTAGCATAGCTAGTTTGTATTGTTAATTAATAGAACCTAGTTAATATACTTAAATTATTATTATCATCATTTATTTATTTATTATTATTATTTTTTTTTGTGCAAGACCCACAGTAGGTCCAGATAAGGGACCAAGATAAACTTATTACTAATTACTAACTACTAACCTAATTACTATTATATTAAGAACCTTTGACCGTTCCTAGACATGGCATAATTAGTTAAATGCATTGGATAATTGGTATAAAATATTTAGTTTTATTTGCCTTCTTTGGTATCATTTTTCTTTTCGTTTTTTACCTATTTAACAAAAATCATTAATGAAAACCATTTTTTTTATCAAAACATAAAAATGGTTTGGTAACTACTTGACAAAAATGGTTTTTTTTTGTAAGAAATAGTTTGGTATCCCTACGTGCAAAATGATTTTTTGAAGAAATGGGTGAAGAGATGTCCCCTTCACCCATCTTTCTTTATCTCTCTTTCTCCACTTTGGACTGAAGAAGCAGGGGCAAGGAGCTTGGATTTCTAATTACAAAACAAATGACTATTTTACCCTTCCATATTGGGTCTTTAAGCATGTGCTCATTAAAGTTCAGAGCAAAAATAACAAAAAAATCAATTTTGGCCAAAACACATAAAATCACTCATGATCTCTTTTTGGTTTTTGCGTTTTATCAATTTTTTTTTTAAAATAAAAACAAGCTCCATAAATGATATCAAATGCAATCAAACCCGTTTTTATGAACAAAAATCAAAAATAAAAATAATACCAAAGAGGGCCTAATAGTATCTCTAGTTTCTCTAATTAGGATGATTAGTTCTTTTAATTGGTTCAAATGGTTTCTTTAATCTAATTAGTGTAATTGGGTTTCTTCTAATTAGTATAGTTATTTCTTTATTTAGTTAATTTAATTTTATCTAATTAATTTAATTAGTATAAATTAATAAATTAGTTTAATCAGTATAATCAATTAGACAATTAGTGTAGTTGATCAGTTACATCGTACCAAAAAAATAAAATAGGTTGATCAGTTACATGATTAGTTTAATTAGGTAGTTACCTAACATTTGTCAATTAGTATAATTAATAAAATTGGAATATTTGCTTAACATAGAACTAGTTATCTAGTATTAATTAATTAATTAGTATTCTAGTTAGTTAAGAATATTAACTCGTTAGATCAATTAGCTTAAATAATGTGTATAACTAACAACTTAGGGTTTGTCTATAGCTTAGTAGGTCTTCATAATGTACTTATATAATCTTTAAGCTTAGTTTTAATCAAGTGACCTATCAAATAAATAAACAAGTGTAATTAGATTAATTATACTTTTAATAATGTATTCAAGTTAGATTATAGATTAGTAGGTCTTCATAATGTACTTATTTAATCTTTAGGGACCTATCAAATAAATAAATAATTGTAATTAGATTATTATACTTTTAATAATATATTCATTTAAATATTTAGCCCTATATAGTTCATTAATTATTTAGTGTATTCATTAGTTGATTAAAAGCTTTCATATACTTAGCATAAATAGGACCCCATAACTCAATTAATCAATCAATTAAGATTAATTTTAATTAATTGGAATAGTCTAAAGTAGGACTTCAGTAGTGCGTTAATTAAACCTCTAGGTTTTAATCTTTAATTATTTAGTTCACCTATCTTTATGCAGCATAACCTAGCTTAGCATAATTTAGTCATTAAGCTTAGGGTTGACACATTTGTCCTTTGTATATTACAATTAGTTAATAGGAATGGTCTAAATAGAAGGAGATTCGCATTTGGCTAGATAGATGGTTGTCTAACACATTTCCAGTTCATAACAAACTTATCCAGTGCACTGGTCAAACCGCAACCGTCCTTTGGAATTTATAGTTTCTCCCTTGAAAAGTGGTGACATTTATAAACCCTAGAACCTAATATAAGAGGCGACTCCCTTCCACTTATTTATCCACTTCCAACGTGACTGGGTATGGTCTCGAAGTGAGAATACTTTGATCCCCTTTAGATCATATCAGAGTCTGTGTCGCAACTCGTATTAAATAACCTAGAGGGGGGAGGTGAATAGGTTATACTAGTGGATTTAAAAAATTCTTCAGTTAAAATCCACAACTATGTGACGGTAATTAAAAATGTAGAATATAAAAAGTAATCACAATCACACACGATATAGAGATTTATAGTGGTTTAATTCAATTCGAGTCTAGTCTACTCTTTATAAGTTCTACTTATAAGGTATTTCATTAGCTCTTCTCTTTCAATACTATAGGTAGAGTGAAAAACTTTTACAATTTATAAGATACAAGGATCCTTTACAAAATCTCTTTCACAGGGTGATAGAGACCTTACAATCTACAGGCTGAGAGAAATCTTATAACTTTTTTAAGGATAGGAGGATCCTATACACCAATCTAATTACAATCTAGAATAATGTGTAAAGACAAACATCTAATACTAGAATTACACCAACTCTTAAGCAAAAAGCTCAAAGTGGA
Organism: Macadamia integrifolia; assembly: GCF_013358625.1. Taxonomy (NCBI): domain Eukaryota; kingdom Viridiplantae; phylum Streptophyta; class Magnoliopsida; order Proteales; family Proteaceae; genus Macadamia; species Macadamia integrifolia. Next base: position 252,461 of record NW_024870462.1, on the reverse strand, counting down.
ATAAAGGATTTAAAGTTAGCTCTTATGCGGTGCATGAATGATATGCAAAAATGTAAATAAATGTAACTTTCAAACCTTCAATATACTTGCAAAAGCTAAGATGAAGATGAAGACTTGAGTAGAACCTTGAGTTCTACTTGTATGAAGAATGTAGAATTAGAACTCAAGAGATGTATTGAATATAGCTCACTTCCAATGCTCTAGTAATGTCTTTCAAATGTAAGGATTAATTGTATTTTAATGAATTAAATTAGAAGTATTTATAGGGGAGATTAGGGATGAAAATTAGACAATAAATCTCCATCTAACGATGAAATTTTAGGCCTACTGGTCGACCTCCCAAAAGACCCGTTATAAAAAATTAGCTGTTGAGTTAGCCATTGAAGACCTGCCCAGATGATCCGGTTGACCATTGGTCGTTCAGCTGCATTGATCGGCCAAGGTCTGATCAACTGGAACGATTCAGCCAGAATAGTTCTGCAGGGTCCATTTTGAGGGGGTGAGGGTTTAGCAAACTATGTTGAAACTGTCATATTTTAGTCAAATGGATTCGGATTGATCTGATTCTAAGTCTGTTAGTTTCATAACTCAAAGCTCTACAAATATCATAAAAGATCATCTTTTGATACCTTTTTATTAAATATCCAAAATTCCCTTGAACATGACATATGCTGTTTCTTATAGGAAATGATGAGGCTCCTTAAAGCCATTATGTTCCTAATCAATTTGGGTCCTGGTCCTTACTTAAATAACATATCCTGGAGTTTTTCTAAGCAATGCAAATGTATGATGTGCATGTGTGTACAATTACAAAAAGTACAAAGATCTTCTAGTTGACTTGCACGAGTTCTCCATTATTCTTCATGTTAAGCTTTCAAAGCTTGATGTCTTCATATCTTCAAGAGTTGAGATCTTGACACAATGCCTCGAGCTTTTCTTCTCCAAGGTTGACTTCTTGAGCACTTGAATTATTAGAGTTTTCTTTTCCAAGCTTGATTTCTTATAATTTAAACAACACTGAAAAGACTACATGGTTAATTTGTCCATTTATTTATTGTCATCAGAACCATTCTAGGTTAATTAGGAGTGTGGACATGTCCCCGACATATATGACTTTATATATATATATATAACTTTGTGAGTGGGTTTAGATGATTCTTCCTTATGGATGGTGATTTCCAAGTTCATGTACCCCAAGGTAATAAATACCGTGTCCTTCTACTAGGTAAAAGTACCCTAGAAAATCATAGGAATAGAGGACAATTGTGAAGAAACTGTAGCAGGGTTCCAAATCGGTATAAAAAAGCTTATGCATATTAATACTTTATGGTATAATTTCATCCTTATTATGCACAAATTGCAGCCAAAATAAGATCTGGAATAACCTTATTAGTGGTCATCTAAACCCTATCAGCCATCACACAAAGAATAGAGACATTCCATCACAAAAATCTCACATGGCCCCATTGCTCTGCATTTTACTAAAGCCTATTACACTTCTATTTAAGAAAGCCCATTAGGGTAGTGAAGTTTAAAATAGGCCTATGAACAACAACAGGACCAGCCCATTAGGCTAATGATGAAATAATCCATCAACATAAATCTTACCATCAACTTTGCCAGTAAGCTCCCTTTCTCAGAAAAATGGTAACTGTTTTGAGCAAGCATGATCAGAAAAATTAGCATGGATGAGGTGCAATAAAACAGTATTTTACATTGAAAAACAATCATTTCATACAAGCAAGCGAGAAAGAGACACAAAGATGTTCGGAGAACCTTTTCCCATAATCAAAATAGGAAAAATGTTTTATTTGAGGGTAATGTGGCCTCTGGCACAAACACTTGGGGGTTGAAAAGACTAGCCTGTCCATATGAAAAGGAAAATAACATTTCTATGAATGCATCCCCACATACGCACGGATAAGAATCACATTTCCCCACATAAGACAGTTCCCAACAAAATATAACACTAATCATCGCATGCTGATTCAAAGATTCTTGATCATTAGAAGTCATTTTGTAGCCATAGACTGGCCACTCAGCATATCTGTCGGAATGCCCATTAAAATAAAGTATGAGGTCATCTGATTCAATTCACAAAACAAATTTTGAAGAGGCATAATTGATTGTGAAACTTTCAAGTCTTTGTTAATTATTTTTTATTATTTTTTCTTTTTTAATTGTTTTTTTTTTTATTTTTTCTTTAATATAATTTTAGTGATGCACTTACTCAAATATCCCAAGGTAAAGATGTCAAGAGGTTAGGTACATTGCTCAACCATCCGCAATTGGCTTGTGAAGATCAAGGTTTTTTTTTTTTTTTTTGTAAAGAAGACCAACATAAGTCTAAGGACAGGTGGTTAAACCCCCTACATTCCATCCTTCTATATAGGCTGCACCTACCCTAGACACACACACACACATATAGTATTTTTCCTGTATAATTAATAATGATATTAGTAATTATCTTTGCTGGCCTCTTTTGTGTGGGTCTTTGTTTGACTCTTTGATTGGTCTTGTATGCGTGTAATGACCCTTGTACCATTAAAAAAAAAAAAAGGAAAGTAAATTAGGTATATTTAAGCACACCAATAATAAAGATAATTAATTTATTTTTTAACAAAAATACATAACAGAAAAGCTTTCCACAACACCAAAGTATGATTTCCTTCTCACATAAATTATTTTTTAGTATTTTTTCTTCTATTGTGATTATATATTTTCTATGTAGATGATATTTTTTTAGGACAATCATTTGCGTTGTGTAGATTTCTCCACATATGGTCAGCTTGGAAACCTTACAATAACAACTGTAATTCAGCCTTATCCCAAATAAATGGGGTTGGTTACATGGATCATTTTCCTCCAATTAGTTTTATTTGAGGTCATACTTTATACAAGGCTTATTCTATACAAGTTTTTCCTCACCACTTCTCTTATGATCATTTTTCGTTTGCCACTAACTCATTTAGATCTTTAAATTTGAATCATATTCCTCTATATTAGAGCATCTAAAGGCCTTTATTGAACAATGACCCCATCTCAAACGAATTTATTGTAGCTTATCATGCTAATGTTATTCCCAAATCAATTCCATTATAATCATTTTTTATTTTATCCTTCCTAGTTTGGTTACTCATCAATCTCAACGTTTTCATCTTCATTACACAAAGTTCATCTATATGACGGTTTTTAATTGCCCAACATTTTGCAATATATATCATAGTTGATCGTATAAATGTCTTACAAAATTTTCTTTTCAGTTTTGAAGGAATACGTTGATCACACAATACTGCGGCCGCACCACTATACTCCATCCATCATATTTTAATTTTTTATGAAACTTCATCCTCTTTATCACGTTCTTTATTGGTGATTGAGCCCAAATATCTAAAATAATTACTTTACATAATCTCCCTTGCATCAATTTTTAAGATCTGATTATTTGTTTTAGTGTAACTAATTACACATCATATACTCCCTCAAATAATTACTAGGGAAATGTTAAAAAAAACCGAGCATTTAGTTCTTGTTTCAATTTGGTTTCTGTGTAACCCAATTGGACCATAATGACGGACCAAAAATAATAAAAGATTGATAAAAGACCAAAAAAGGGGACCATTAGACATATAGGAACTCAATTTAAATGCCAAAATTGATGTTTATATGGGGAGGATTTTCTGTCAAGACAGTGTTAGAAAGAATTTGCACGCTAAATCAATGAGGAGCTGAAAAATGGTATTATCCATGTGGATCCACATAAGACCCACATGGTCAAAATATGAAAAAGAATATCAGAGTAAGCTCCATTATATATTATATGAGAAGAATATAAAGAATTTTTATAAGGGTGGTGTATGGTTCTTCTTCCCTCATTACATATTGATTTTGTTATTCTTCCGAGACATGTAATATTAAAAATAAATAAATAAATAAATAAAAAGATAAATTTTTAGTTCCGTATTGGTTGATTCCTGGTCTTTGGCTGTGGACCTATGGATTGTGAGGATAGTAACTGAACTATCAGTTTTAGCCCATTGACCAGTGACTTGAGATGGTTTTTAATAGACATTATTAATATTATTATATTATTAGTATTAGTATTATTATTGAGTTTAAAAGGAGCATTAATTTAACAATTATTATTATTATTATTATTATTTTTTTTTTGGGGTAAATTAACAACTACTTCACAGGACATCTTGGTGTTTCAAATCCTATAATCTATGGAATTTATAATTTATATCAGTGAATAGGACAGGGTTCGGTTTCCAAAAAGACTGAACTTGGAATCTAGTTGAAGTAAACCTTCCTTACGTAACTCCATTGTCTGCAGCCATTAATATGGGAAAGTTAATAGGACCAACAGAGATTATTATTAAATGATGGCTTCCATAAGCAATGTGTCCACTTGTTCATTCTAATTTTTTTTAAAGATATTTTTCAATATATATTATATTAAAAGCATGAAATAGGGTGGATGACTTATAACATAAAAACATCAAAGAAAATTAAATGGCACTTGACATGGACGCATAATTAGGTCCCACAAGGGTTCACAGCAAGTCATTTACTTGGTCACAATCATAATAATGATAATGATAACCTTTTGTTTAGATGCCCCTTTGTTTTATTTAAAAAAAAAATTATTTCAAGAAATATTTAATATAGGTAAAAAAGAGTTTTAAAAATTTAAAAATTATTTAATACAATATTTATGTGAAATGATAGATTTATATTCATGGGAAAAAAATGTACTATACTAAAATGATGAGAACTTAAAATTATGTGTTTATTTATTTTTTTTCTTTTACCAATCTTGATTATGATAAGATTTTCCTTCATATATAAATGGGAGAAAGAGCATTATTACCTGCTTGTATTCCTACGCCCAAATACTTCACCATGTGTCTAGGCATGAGTGAATAAATACATCAAAATAGGACAGTAAAACTCAACAATATAATGGTGGATTTGTCTTGGATTCTTATTTGGAGTTTTCACTTTTTATTGTATTCATAGGGAGATCAATTATATTGCTGATTCCTTACATATTAAAGGAAGTCCTTGTCAGAATTGTGCAACATAATACGGTCAAGTCCCCTTCTATAGTTCGAAAAGCCTTTTGGTCCAACAATTGTGTGTTTGATCTCCATATTCTAATGAATAAATTTCGTCTTATAAAAAAAATATATATATATATATATATATATATATAATAATAATTAATTCATTTTAAACAAAATTTTATAAACATAATAAATTAAATATGTGAATTTACTTACCAACCCATGATGCACACACTGAAAATTCAGGAGTTGAACAAGCCATTATTACTTTGGCAGCAAAGTAATTTCAAGCCTATTCATTTTGGTTGACTAATATTTTCAGTAGGGAAATCTGTCATTAAAAGAAGAAAAAAAAAAAAAATCTTTGAATTATGTAGACCATTGAATCTTTTCTCCACATTAAAAATCTAAGATTTTTGTATTAGCATGTGCCCTGCAGTGATTTGGAGGGGTCCGATTTCTTGGGAGAATCACTCTTTCTGCTTTTCAAAAATTACTAGTTTTTCTTTCTTTTAGATCAAATGGTCGGAAACGTGGCCATCAAATCCAAATTTTTATTTAATATTTAAATTACTTTGTTGTGCATGATTACTGATTGGCTATTGTTGCCCTTAGGTATTGATCTAAAAGCCATTGTCGACTAAGAATAGGTTTTGGCATCTTGCTCCTATCGTCATCATATTATGTACTCTCCTAATTGTCGACTTCAAGATATAAATGTGAGTGAACATACATTGTGTGCATTGAACTGAATCATACAAAAGTCTTGCATATAATTGTGCACAGAGTAGTAGTATCTTTAATCAGAGTTTTCCTAATCATTGCCTCGTAGATGATATGCAACTGTGTTAATATTTGTATTGGCAAAGAATCTCTCAAAATGGTATCTTGTTTTGTCGCGTGGCAAGGTAGATGCGATTGATGTTTAAGGACATGTATATCTTATATCTTACGGTTCTTTGTTCTCATACTACATTTAGCCCAATCTGTGTTAGAAAAATTATACATGAAATATGTAATTATGTCTCTAAAGAGACAAAAAAAAAAAAAAAAAAAGAAGAATGTTTTTTGTCAAAAGTGGGATTTTACCATGGGGAAGGACCATTGGATATTTAGGAAATACTTTGGATTAGTCATGTCATATTTTAGACTCAAAATTAATGAAATATCATCTCATGTACATCTATGCATCCTGATTTTTCAGTTATCCATCTAATGGCATGTATCCTTTATAGTTTATAGTTCTTTAGTTTTAATATTTTGCCATTTTTCTAACACTGATTGGGCTGAATATAGTATGAGAACAAAGAACCGTAAAATATACATGTCCATAATCATCAGTCGCATCTACCTTACCACGTGACAAAACAAAATACCATTTTGAGAGATTCTTTGCCAAAACAAATATTAACACATCTGCATATTGTCTACAAGGCAATGATTAGGAAAACTCTGATTAAGGATACTACTACTCTGTGCACAGTTGTATGCTATTTAGGTCTTGTGTTTCTTTTTCTTTTAATAATAATAAAATATATATATATACACCCGTCAAAAAATTTATACATGAAATATGTAATTATGTCTCTAAAGAGAGAAAACACATCTGCATATTGTCTACAAGGCAATGATTAGGAAAACTCTGATTAAGGATACTACTACTCTCTGCACAGTTGTATGCTATTTAGGTCTTGTGTTTCTTTTTCTTTTAATAAAAAAAAAAAAAAAATATATATATATATATATACACCCGCCAAAAAAATTTATACATGAAATATGTAATTATGTCTCTAAAGAGAGAAAAAATAAAAAATAAAAGACATTTTTTGTCAGAAGTGGGATTTGAACCCACGCCCTCTCTCGAAGACCAGAACTTGAGTCTGGCGCCTTAGACCACTCGGCCATCCTGACTTCATTTTCTAATTAACTTTAGATTTTGCTATCTATATAGCTGTAAGTTATAGATTGGCCCGAAATCTCTTGATAGATTGGGAAGTACAATATATATAGGGAAACAATAATCTTAAGAGGCAGTGTGGCCTCTGCGCCCAAACATAGCGGGAGCGAGGAGAAATGTCCACCCACCCCTCAAGAATGGCAGAAATCTCTCCCTTGTTTATGCTTCTAGTAATGCTCCCATTTGACCTCACACTGCCTTTTAGGGAACTCTCTCTCATATCTATATGTATGCACACGACCTTGGAAGTGTATTTGTCATTTCGATGGAGACTTGTCTCTATCCAACATTTTAATTACACGCAAACTATGCATCATGGACTGCCGTATGATCACAGACAAGACTAATAGGAAGGGGTGCTGAAGATAAAATATAGTGATTACATACTTACATCCAAGGGAAAGAGATTTGGAAGAAACTATTCTTGGTCCAGATTTGGGGAATTCAGACCTCTTGGACCCTTCATTGAAGCTCCCTTAAGTTAGATCCCTTTTGTTTTTTGGATTTAATTGGTTTTTTTTCCCCTCTTCTTGCTCATGTCCTTATAAGGGGGCTTTAGTCTGGATTGCCTTGGGGGTGATCCTTTGTTCCTTGATATTACCTAAAAAAAACATATTTATCTTATCTTATCTTTTTTTTGTTTTTCCTTAATATATAAAAGATAATAACAACAACAACTTATATAAGACTAATAGGAATGCTGAAGGTTCACAAGGCTCAGGGCAAAGGCATGTATGACTACATCTTCACATTATGATGAAGACGGATTTAATTTAGTTAATATATTCCTATTGAAACCAATCAACGCATCATCAAAATGGAAGGATACAAAAGTGTCTTGAGGCCTTTAACAGTTCTATATGTTAAAAACTTAAAGGGAAAAAGAAACTCTGTCCGGGAGTAGAGTTCCTATCTCTAGACACAGGGTGGGGTAAAATGACTGCCTTAGCCCCCCCCACCCCCACCCCCCATGAAAGGCTGAAATCTTGTCTCTATTGATGTTTATGCCCATATTCCTATTGGTCCCCATTTTGATGCAGGCCTATGCCTGGACAGATTTCTTCACCAAAACTTAAATAGAGGAAACCTCAATGATGAGTGATGATCCACTTTGATAATATCAAAATAGCCCATGCTCATTATGTTTTATAGAATGGTGATGTGAAAATTCTGACCACCGGATAGATAGTATTATCTAGATTAACCATGAATCAAATTTATTACTTAAATCAATCAGTAACCCTACAACGCATTTTCACACATTCTGTGCATATCCATTCACTCTTATGGTATTTTTTTGGGATAAAATTTTCCGTGTGAGCTTGCAGAGTAGTGGTCTAACTCTCCATAAATTTTTTGCCATATTGGATTTGTCACGCGGTAGATGTTTAGGTTGCTTTGATAAACTTATCAAAGTTGTTCATCCTGAAAAGAATTTCCAACATAATATTATGAAGAAAAATAAATAAATAAAAGAAAAGAGTACAACAGTATTTGCTATGACCGTAGTGGACATATTTTGGAAACAATTCAAGAAAATTTCGGCCAAACTTGATATTTTACAAATATCTTCCTCAAATTTTAAAATCAAGTTCAATTAGAAAATTAGTTTCTTACCCCTTACGTAGTAATAATAATAATCATCGAACAATAAATTGGACCTTTACGATATCTTTTAGAAGAACGTAGGACATAAGTAGAGGTAAAACAAAATAAAAAATCCGAACCAAACCAAATTCCAACAATTTAGATTTTTTTTTTTTTTAATTTATCGAAGACAAGAAAATTAAGTTGATTAGATTTTAGAGAGGTTGCAACGTTGTACAAAAGTGGCAATGGTTGATCTACCGTTTCCCAAGGTTGCCTCTGCTATAGAGGCAAAATATAAGACCCGTTCCAATTGGGGTACCAATCTACATGTTACATCTTTCACAGATTTATATACAGACAAAAATAAAGGTGGCACACTTAGTGGCAGAAAAAAATTTTCTAAATCAAAAGAAAGTTTCTGAACGATCTCCGAGTTGGTCCATATTTCCGTCAGAATCCACTCTCACCTTTTCGCATACTGTGCTCCAAGAAGAAGAGTCCTAGCACCTCATTCAATAAGATCTCCTATCATTAGATAGTCTGTTATTAGTAGATATCTCTCCTTTCCTTCTAAAACCCCTATTGCCCAACTTGTTATACCTTCCTTAGAGATTGAGATTACAACACATACCAATATATTACAAGTAGGCTTTGGCCATTGGTCACTGGTTTGATATATCCATTGGAGTGCCGGTTCCAATATTTTGTGTGGGTTTGGTTTTTCCTTACTAAAGATGATATTATTCCTATGGGTCCAAATGTAGTAACCTAGAATCATGATAAGTGAAAAGAAATGCTCCAGATCCTGTTGAGATATATTGTTGGAGTTAAAAAAAATACCAAATAAAATGTTGAAAAGAAGATGCATGGAGGGCTGTGGTATTCAGTCCCAATGGGCAGCCACCCCATATACATTTTGAAAACTCGTAGGAGAGAAATATATGTCAAACGGTCTCTTGTTTGGAGTTGTACAATACGCAGATGTTCTCCATGGAAATCCATTTTCCCAACACATCCATTGTTGGCAGTCCAATGTACCATTCTTCAAAAGAATGTCTTAAATTTGGGATGAATATGGATTTTTCAAAAGAAGTGTCACCAATGTGAGCAAAGATATAAGCAAGAACACTTGTTGGATGATCAAATAAGGTTAGTAGGTATTTCATTAATTAAAAATTTTACAGCCAACTTATTGATTAGGGTTCCTGATTTTGATATAGTGCACCGCCATTGGTCCTTGTGTACCAATAGGAATTGATAAAACAAAAGAAACAAAATGTAGAGGAAGAAAAGAGAGAAGAAGGTTAGTATTCCAACCATCATTGGTTAAGAAAGAGCTCACTAACCTTTTTATCCTCCAGAAGATGGGGGATGGAGAAGTTGGATGCACAGAGTGACATAATATTGATGGTATCCATGGGTCCCAACCTATATCTGTGTGTTGACCATTCCCAATGCTACGTTTAGTCCGTCGAGAAATAGTAGGTAGGACGGTCACAACACTGTTCCAAGGCCAAGAACCCTTCTTTTTGAGGGCAAAGGGGTGGAATAAACTTCTAACAGGGAAGTATTTGGAGGTTGATCCCGTCATTGGAAGTATAAATTTCAGTTTAGCGCATGACTCTATTTTCAAATTTCTAAACAAGGCCTTTCTAATTTTTACAATTTTTAGCAGATCACTTCAGGATGTCTCATTTGAAAGAAAATTTATATGATGAAAGGTCGAGTTCTTTCTGCCTTTGTGAGCACTGTTGCTAATGCTGGTAGTTTTTTAACATCATTTCTGGTTTTCTTTCTTTTTCTCTGGTCTCTGCTCCTTGGTCTCAGCTGTTCAAGTCAAACTTTTGAATTTTGAATCCAATGGGACCATGGCCTGATCATGATGAGTCCCTGCTTCCTCCTTCCTACAAATCCTGTCTCACTAGTTGATCTCTCATTATTTACTAGAGGAACGACCAAGGGGATAAGAGAAATAGAGTTAAAGTTGAGCTTCTCTAAGACTCCAATCGAAGCTCCATGGAACGAAGAAGGGGATACAAAGAGAAAGACGATTCAGCATTAAGAAAGGAGGGTACAATGGGTGTGCTACATGTATGAGGGTAGTTTAGGTATTATGAAAAAATTTGGCTAACTTGACAGCCATTTCAAACGGCTGAGGACGGTTGGTAGGATCTTTGTATTTAGGGAGAGGGGAGTAATATTTTGAAAAAGTGCAGAAAAAACTTGATATTTTGCCATAATTCAAGGGAGGGAAGTGATATTTCCTCATAACTAAAATACAAGAATAAGCTATAAAAATTAAGTTCGTGCCATAATCTTTAGAGAATATGCCTACCTTTTCTTCTTTCTTTTTTACAACAAATAATTGATGGTAAAATGCTCATGCACATTGGACCCTTGGACTAGGAATTTTTCTCTTATTTTAAATCTCAAATTAATCATGTACATTGTAAAAAATTGAACTAGCAATTTAGTTGGCATGCATAGCGTGCTTTAATCAGGAATCATACTCTTTCAACCCACACCCCCCACCCCCCCAAAAAAAAAAAAAGGAATGATAGCATAAGGCTCAATCTCAAAGAGCAATTTGATAAGAGAAGGGATTCATAGGTATCAGAGGAAAGAGATTCTTCTCACACACAATCCTTGTGGGATTAATAGATAGGGAGAAAGTAAGTTTTGTTAAATTCACACTTGCAGTTTTTATTACTTAGAGATCGGCATCTATAAAGGGTTTGTACGGCTATCATTTCTTTTCAATTTTATTTTATTATTATTATTATTAAATTTTTTTTTTTTGCATCCATGGGTGTCCATATTCTTACGAGGAAATGTTAATTATGTACTCCAAAGATGTCAATTTACACTAAGGCCCACTTAAATACAAGGCGGCCGACTGTCTAAAAAGGGCATGAGATTAGATGCTTTGTACAAATAACATATTCTGAAGGGATTACCATAAGGCAAATACTTTGGCTGTATCTCATTGCAAGGGAAATAATGAGGATGAAAGTGGAATCAAATCCATATTAAAGTGAAATATTTTGTAATCATTATCTCACATGATTGTATAAGCTAACCCCAAAACATTCAAAATTAGGTTATTAAACTTTACATTACTTTGAAACCGAATTTCTTTGATTTGAAAAGTAAAATAAAATTTAGCATTTAGGGTAATCTTTCTCAGCACAATGGAGAGTGACGCAATCCATGTACGAAGCCATGAATTACGAAGTGGCAAATAGTGAAGCATTATACTTCATTAAACATAGTGACACCTACAAAGACCCTTTGCTTTAACATAAGTTCAAGATTTGAGATATCCCTAGAATGTGGACCAATGGATTTTAATTTGAGATGAAATCTCTATTCTTTTTTACCCAAATAGATGGAACAAATCAACTCTTCTTTTTTTTTTTTTTTTTTTTTTTTTTCCGAATTCTAATCAAACTTTGAAATCCTCCATCTATATATATTATCTAGATCCATTTCTTTTTTGGCTAGTAAGGAAGGAGGAAGGCATTCCAAGGGGAAATGGATAGCTAGAGGGAAGATCGAGGAAGATGTAGAGTTCTCCCTACAAGATTCCATTAGAGATAAATTTACAAATACTAGCCCTTCACTTCAATTTATCAAAGTGCTTTTTTTTGGTAATGAAAAAAGGGTGCTCTATGTTAGTGGTCATAGCCCTAAGACAAGTCTCCGTATGACAAACGGTGTTTCCGCAGGACCAATGGACGATAGTGGGGCATGCCAAGACTCGAACCCACAATCAGCCGACTCGAGCGATGATGATAGACAAGAATATAGTGAACTGACTTGCTTCACTTGAATTTCATAGTGACACATATGAGGACCCACATCTTTATATTTATTTAATTACAAATATTTTCAAGTTATTTTTTATTTGATTTCACTTCTCTTCTCTTTACTTCTCCTTCCAATATGTTATTTATAGTGACAGAGCCTAAATGTTTGTTTTATTGTGATCCCTTTAGAATATATTAAATTACAAAGAAAAAAGGCGAATCCCATGCTCTTTAGGTTACAAGAAGATGGTCATATTTTTATCAAGTGTCGTCGGCTTGCATTGACGTGGGTCTTAGTGTACGTTGACATATTTGGAGCACATAGTTAACATTTTCTTATACGAATTCCTTCGATTTGACAAATATAATTACCAAATATGGTAAGATCTTAGGTTAGTTACAAAACCATGATTATAAAACTTCTCTTTTTTCTTTTCAAAATGATTTCACTTCACTCTCCATCCCCTTACTTGCAAACTAATGGAGCCTTAGGAAAGGAATGATCGCCAAATGATTTAGAGAAAAATAAACCAAATGATGCACAATTAAAAGGAATACCAACTGAAGCCACAACCTTTTTCATGTGGAAATGACCTGGATAAGCCATGTATCAAATTTGAGAGCTTACTTTATCATGTGGTTTACCATTTGAAAATTTCACCAAAAAAAAAAAGTCTTACCAACTCAAAAATCTTTCCCTGCAAGTAATACCAAATAAAAGTAAACCATTGGCATGAAATGTGGAGAAATCAAATTGAACTGAAATTCAACACAGATAATCAAGACTACAAGTCCACCAAATTTGGAATGACTTAATTCTACATTTCAGTTGGATTCCTACATTTTATAATGATTTAATAAGAAGATGGGCAAGTACTGTCAGTGCTCCTTTCACTTCACCAAACAAAGAATCATGCAGAAGCAGAAGGTATTTACATGGAGGGTATGGATCTGCTTGAGATTCTATCTGACAGACAGGAACTTAAAAATCGTTAGCCTTGTAATAGTAGATCTCATGAAAGTAAAACCCAACATTTCATTATCGCAGTGGGGAAAGATTGACATCACATGAAAACATGAATCATGTCCTTCCATTATGCTAAAAAAATAAATTAAAAATTGATTTAGTCAGAGTGTAGGGGCTGCGATTAGACATAGAAACAGGAGAAATGACAGCCCCACCCCTTTAAAGGTGGAAATGTCTTTCCTGTTGTTACTTCTAAGTGCATTGACATCGACCACATGCTAGTGCAGTACCCATGTTCTTGGACAGAGAACTCTTCCACAAAAATAAAACAAAATTAATTTCAATGAAAATATTTATGGATTTCAAAATGGATTAAAATACCAAGTTTATCTAGGCTGCTGTAACTAAAATCGTAAAAAATTGTGGCGATATGAGTACAACTCATCCTTAATAGCTAACCATTTAGGAAAGAATGCCCAAACCCTTATAAGAGTTCACATTGGACAACTGATGTTTAATATGGGGTAATTGTTTTTTTTGCAAAACCTAACTGAAACCAGAGTCTGCATATAAGCTAAATATAAATATCCATTATCAAAAAATACCAAAGGCCATCATGATTCCTTGGATAATACATTGAAGCTCCTATTAGTTGGAATGATTTATTAAATAAAGATGGGGATGAAGGTTGGGTTGGCTCATGGTCAAAGAAATTGAGGTATAGATCCCATCAGTCCTAGGTCATTTACCAATCTATTTGTATTATATATATTATTATGATAGATTTTGTTTTTCATGTTTTAAAGAAATGCACTTGTTCCTTTCAAACCCTAATAAAATAATATGAGATGACTACTACACCAAAGAATTTTTTTTTTTCTCTCATGGTTGCATTGTAACCGTAGAATAGAGCCAGGTACACAACTAAGGTCACTCAAAGAGCAATGCACTATTTTATAATCTTTTGTATCACCCTGGATCAGTATAAAATACCTCCACCAAAAATACACAATGATACGCACATTAAAATATTTTAGCATGCATGTATGATCTTGGTTTAGAGTCACAATTCCAGTGCTTAAGAAAAGGGTCCATGGAGTTGGCTATAGATCTTTTGTCCATCCCATCACTGACCCTGACTAACTCGGCAATGACGTGTCTTTGGATGGAGATATTTTAATATATTTCTTAACAAGTTCAAGGTTAAAGAACCCCACAAGGTCCGAATGCAGATTTCATCATGCACCCTCTCACATTATGAGCCATGGGGTTTATATGACCCATGTGGATGATATCATACTTTGTACTATCATTGGTACAATGTCGAGATTCCTATCACTCTGGGAGAATGGTCCATTGGGTTGGCTATGGATATTTGATCTATCCCATCACTGACCATGACTAACTCAACTCAATACACGGCATTTGGAGATAGATATTTTAATGAGAGAGCGTTTCCTGTCGAAGGAATCTACCCACTACAACCAATTAATAGTTAAAAAAAAAAAAAAAAAAAGTTTCAATCTATGTGGACCCCTATTTTAAGAAATAGATAAAAAAAATACAGATGTGGGCCCTCATTGCTTGTGAGACAGCATGGAAAAGAATCCCCGTGGATCTTTCACCTATTTTAATGTACTTAACAATTTCACAGAAAAAGATTCCCATAGTGTCTGGGTACAGATTCCATCATATACTGTCTCACATAATGAGTTCGTGGGATTCACAGTGACTCTCTCTTGTTTCTATCCATATGGACCCCATGTTGATGATACTATTGTCTGCACTGCCATTGGTATGATATCCATATTCATCCCCACTTTGGCACCGTGGGAAACCTTTCCCATAATTTTATTATTGCGTACGCTCTGGTAAGGAGAGAATCCAAGATCTCACGCGGCATGGACCTTGTTGGCTCCCCGCATATATATATACATGCGGTCATGATGTGTTTCATTACTTGCAGTTTAGTATTAGTGGCCACTTGCGACCTAATTCGCAGTTCATATTCCATACTCATTCATAGCTAACGATGGGTAGGGGGCGAGCTCCCTGTTGTGACAAGGCCGGATTGAAAAATGGTCCATGGACCCCTGCAGAGGACTTGAGACTCATTGCCTTCATTCAGAACCATGGACATGGCAACTGGCGTGCTCTCCCTAAACTAGCAGGTAGCTCTCTCTCTCTCTCTCTCTCTCTCTCTCTCTCTCTCTCTCTCTCTCTCTCTCACAATCAATGATTCTTGGGTACAAGAATCCTGTCCCTTCCATTGATGATTGCTCGATGCTACTCTCAACATCAAGGTAGTTGATTACCTACTAATCAGGAAAAAAAAGAAAAAAGATGTAGTTGAAGACTTTGGATTTCATGCTGGGAAATCATTATTCTTCTTTCCTTGCTTTTAGGATGGAAACTTTACATGGTATCAGAGTGGGTTTTCATCATCACCATGTGTTATGGGATAGTGTTGGGAGTTTAGTCTCACATCGACTACGAATGTTGTGTTGTTAATCTCAGAAATCTTGAAATAACCCCATTTGTGTTGTAGGATTGCTGCGTTGTGGGAAGAGTTGCCGATTGAGATGGACTAATTACCTTCGACCCGACATCAAGAGGGGGAATTTCACTAATGAAGAGGAGGAAACTATAATTAAGCTACATGAAATGCTTGGAAACAAGTAAAATTCCTTCCATGGTCCATGCCACATTTTAGAGTTACTTAAGATTATTTTGTATATATAGCAGCTTCTAATTATAGGATGTAATGGAATGCTTCACAGGTGGTCAAAAATTGCTTCTAACTTACCTGGGAGAACTGACAATGAGATTAAGAATGTGTGGAATACACACTTGAAGAAGCGATTAGCTAATTTGAAAGGACAAAACCCTTCTGGGAATGAGCACAAAGAAGTGTCTGTGTCTGTCACTACCTCCTCATTTTCCTCCAGTTCATCTATATCTTACTCTAATCAAGTTATAGGTAGAAAGAGTGAACCAAATGGCCATAATTTATCTGTGTCTGAGAGCCCAACTGAGGAATTGGAGAAGAAGCATGGGTCCCTAGTTGATGAAGCAGTCCCAATCCAATGGAATGATTTCCCCGATGTGTTCGAGAACCATGATACCAAGAAACTCCGGAGATCGCCGTCGTCGTCATCTTGTAGTTCATCTAGTTTAGATTCAATCCAAGTTGATGGGTCTAGACTAGAAGAACAAACATGTTTTAAGGACGTGGACGACCAAGATATCTCAGAACAGATACTTGAAATACCATATGAGCCTAACCTAGACTTATGGGACATGTTAGAAGATGATATGAGTTTTTCTACATCAATTATATTGGAAGAAAACCTAGAAACAAAGGATATAGAAAGTATGAGTTGGGTGACAAACTTAGAAAATGAACTTGGACTTCAAGCAACTTGTGATGAAGTTGATCCACTTCTCTCTACTCCTTCCTCTAAAGAGATTCTGGTGAAGGCTGAAAATGATCCAATTATAACTTATTTTCAAATGTGGCCATCTTCACCATTGAATTTTAATCTGTAAATAAAACCCTAAAACTTGTATTCAATCAGTTGGTTCTGCTAACAGCCTGTAACAGTTAAATTAGGTCTCTGTCACTGGAGGTGGTTATTTGCTGATAAGTCAGCTTGAAAACCCATGGTTGATTAATTTTCAGTGAAAAAGTGGAGGTTAAAATATAAAATAGGAGGCTTCCATGTTCTATTTGTTCTTTATCATTGATGTCTTTGCTTTGTTGATCTCCTTTTCTCCTTTTCTCCTTTTCTTTTTTTTTTTTTTTTTTTTTTTTTTT